>NC_136803.1:2753756-2853756 GCF_951216825.1 Electrona antarctica | reverse complement strand
TGTACCTCATTAGTTCACATATTGTAGTTACTGTACCGTAGCGTTGATAATGATAATTCCCTAGCAGCCATGATGGATTACATATTGTAGTTACTGTGATGTGAGAGTGCGAACTAGACAACACAAACTCTCACCATATTATTATTCTAATCAATGTGGGATACCATGATGTCAACTTTATTCACAATCTTCTTAATATCAAACAATAAAAAATAAAACAGAACTAATCAAAATAGCAATCTGACCTCAGTATCTCCAGTTGACAGTTTGGACTCTTCAATCCAGCAGTGAGCAGGTCCATGAATGGATCCGTTATGTCATTATAACTGATGTCCAATTCTCTCAGATGTGAAGGATTAGAGCTGAGAGCTGAAGACACAATCTCATAGTCTGCCTTTTGGAGGTCTGGGCCAACAAGTCTGTAAATGTAGATGATGTAAAATCAGTGATTATCAACACAGATTAGATCAAGTTCATGTTCAAGGAAATTAACTATAAAGTGTATTGTAAATGTACAATCTAGTTGGTCAGATATTGACAGGTCATATAAGAACAGAGAACCAGAAAACATAAAAGTGAACGCCAGATTATCTGTAGTAATACTACAATGTGCAACTTGTATGGATCTATGAATGTTATCTTATTTATTATTTTTTACTTTGTTCTTCAAATAAATTGTTAAGCATGTTTTATTGTCTGCCATAATGCAGGGATGCCCCCTAGTGGTGACCAAATAAAACGTCCTCTAGTACCACACCATTCAGTCACTTGTACAACTCTTTAATGTTTATCTCCACTATAGTGAGAGTTCTGGGACTAAATTAAAGTGTGGCTAAAGTACTTTGGTCCAGTTGGTGGACCTATATGTCTTTTAGACTCTATTTTACCTGCCTTTAACCCATTGTGGGCGGGAACCCCTTTTGGTGTTAGCATTATGTTATGTTTCAGCTAAAATAGCAGATCTACAAGCTCATAGCGCGCCACAGAGTGGCGCGCTACGAGCTTGTAGGTCTGCTATTTTTGAAAAATCGAAGAACGACTGACTAGAAACATAGCTTTTTCAGAAAACTGTCAGGATGTAGAAGACATTTTTAGAATCTGATCTCAGGTCAAAATGGGTTAATAGAACTAGCCTTTATTTGCACTATAGGCGTGTAACGGGATACTGCATTACGGTATTATCACAGTATAAACAGCCACGGTATTGATAGTGAGATTTCACAGCTCACGGTAACAATAATTAATCTTAATCTATTAGACAACCAGGCGTTTTGTATGTGTCTATGGAGTTAACATTACTCTAATAGACCCCCAGGTGTTGTGTATGTGTCTATGGAGTTAACATTACTCTAATAGACCCCCAGGTGTTTTGTATGGAGTTAACATTACTCTAATAGACCCCCAGGTGTGCTGTATGTGTCTATGGAGTTAACATTACTCTAATAGACCCCCAGGTGTTCTGTATGTGTCTATGGAGTTAACATTACTCTAATAGACCCCCAGGTGTTGTGAATGCGTCTATGGAGTTAACATTACTCTAATAGACCCCCAGGTGTGGTTAGAATATTGAAATAAGTCTTCCCTGTGTATTTTTGGTTTCATCCTGAAAGCTGAAAACCTTTGAGTCAAAAGGCCCAATCGAAATAACACCATTTTAGTGACCCACATTATCATACAACAACAGCTGTGGGCGTGGCTTTATGTTATGTTTCAGCTAAAATAGCAGATCTACAAGCTCATAGCGCGCCACCGAGTGGCGCGCTACGAGCTCTGTCTTTAAGGAACTCTGTCTTTAAGGAATATCCATTTGACCAAGAGACACTTTGTAACTTTATGTTTTAAATTCTGTTAATTTTGAGGGTGCTAGCCCCTCCTATGTCCAGCTTTGAGGGTTTGTGTAAACACAAACATTGTGTAAACACAAACGTTGAAGACAAATTGTGATTGGCCGGAATGAGATGATGTATGATGATAAGAGCGCCCCTCACTTCACACAGGTGTGATTTTATAATTAATACAATAATAATAATCTATTATGTTTTCCTGTTAGCTCCACTAGAGGGGGTTACAGAGCAGGAGGGGAAATGATACATTCATCTTTTCCCGGTGAATCTGTGTGAGACGTGATGTGTCCGCTGTGCCTGTAGCCATGAGGATTTACATTGAACATTCATCACTGTAAAAGCCCTCAAAGACCTGAGGATGCGTCGCGTTGTGGGCTTGTAGATCAGCTAAGTTCACCCCGCGACACCGCCGTACGGACAAAGTACAAACCAGGTGTTACCGTAATTCCTCCAAGAATCGCCCATAATACCAAAATCTATTAATACATTTTGTGGGTGCGTGCGTGCGTGCGTGCGTGCGTGCGTGCGTGCGTGCATCTCAACATGACTCTACATACTGTAATCACTGTACCTTATTAGTTCACATATTGTAGTTACTGTACCGCCTGCCTGCCTGCCTGCCTGCCTGCCTGCCTGCCTGCCTGTGTGTGCTTCCGTGCATGCCTGCATGCCTGCATGCCTGCGTGTGTGCGTGCTACTAACCTTGCTTTTTTGAAGATCCTCACAGCTGGGATGAGTCTCCGCCGCCCTGCTGATGATGTGTTGTATGTGTGCAGGTCCAACTCTTCCAGAACCTCCTCTGACATCTGCAGCATGGAGGCCAGAGCTGAACACTGGGTCTCAGAGAGTTTCTTCCCTGAGCTGCTCTCTGACTCCAGGTACTGTTGGATCCCTTGACTTAATGACGGGTCGTTCATCTCCATCAGACATTGGAAGATGTTGATGCATCTGTCAGGAGAGAAGTCACGATCATTCATCTCCTTCAGGTTGTTGATGGCTCTCTGGATCTCCTCTGGACTGTTCTTTGTCTGACCCAGCAGGCCTCCTAACAGACTCTGGTTGGACTCCAGTGAGAGGCCATGAAGGAAGCGGACAAAGAGGTCCAGGTGGCCACTTTCACTCTTCAGGGATTTTTTCATGGCTCTCTGCAGGAAGTCATCCAGGGTCATTTCTTCTCCTCCTCCCAGGAATGTCTTCAGGACCTCCATGTTCTTCTGTGTGAAACAGTGGAACAGGTAGACTGCAGCCAGGAACTCCTGGATGCTCAGGTGAACAAAGCAATAGACTGTTTTGTGGTAAGAAGCACCGTCTACTCTGAAGAATGCTGTGCACATGCCTGACTTTAGCACGACCTTGTTCACATCAAGACCACAGGCTTCCAGGTCTTTCTGGTAGAACAGGATCTGTTCGTTGATCAGTTGGTTAAATGCCAACTCGCCCAGCTTCAGAATGAACGGTCCTTCTGCCTTCATGAGCTTCTCTTTTCTCTTTTTCGTCGTCTTATCTGATTTACCAAACTTCTTCTCCATCTGCTTCGTCAGAGTCGTCAGGAACTCACAGTACAACTGAACCAGGGTCTCAGGGAGCTTCTCTTTCATGTCTCTGTGCTGCACAACAAAAGCAAGGATCCAACAGAAGACTGGGATTTCACACATGGTGGAGAGGATCTTGGATTTCTTGATGTGTGACATGATTAAGCTGGTCATCGAGTTGGCCTTGTTCTCATCATTGAAGATCTTCATGAACCTCTTCTTGAAGTACTCCTTCTTCTGGTCATCTGTGATGAACCCTCTTATTTCTGTCATCCTGTGAACAAGGTCCTCAGGGATCTGATCGACTGCTGCAGGCCGTGAGGTGAGCCAGATGCGAGCGGAGGGAAGCAGTTCACCCTTGATCAGGTTTACAATCAGCTCCTCGACCGGCAGGGATTCCTCAACATTCGTGATGATGGAATCTTTCTCGAAATCCAATAGAAACCTGTTTTCATCGAGCCCATCAATCATGAACATGACTTTGCAGGGACATGTGTTGTAGTCGTTTGACTCTTGCACTATGCTGAAGATGTCATTCAGAGCTTCTTCCTTAATGCATCTGGTTTCCTTGACACATACGTGAAGTAGCTTCGCCAGAGAAAAGCTTTTTCCCTCGAGAAGATTTAACTGGCGGAACGTCAATGGGAACACGAGATGGGGGTCTCGGGGGAAACGGCCCATGGTCCAGTCGTGAATAAATTTGTGTAAGAGGAAGGATTTTCCAATTCCTGCGACACCAACAGTGAGCACTGCTCTTTCATTTATTCCAGAATTATACAATTCCCAGAGTTGGATTGGTTCGTCCAGTCCTGCCCTGTTCATCTCCATCTGTCTGACCTCATGATACCTGTGCATGCCTATGAAGCTGGTGTTTATGTTGTAGATCGGGACAAAGACGTCGTCAAACTTCATCATGGACTCATTGTCCAATTTTACACATAGATATGTGTTTTTCATCTTGTTCTGAAACATGCGTTCGTAGCCAGTAATGGAACCGCCTGATATTTTCACCAACACATCTGTAATGAACAAAGCAATTCTTAAACAGCTTCAGGAGAAAGAGATCTGCCAGATCAAGCCCTACAACACAATATAACATTTACCATTTCAATCTTTCTTTTCACTAACATGTTAACAATGTTGTTAAACTCTAAGTCTGGCAGAATTAACTATGGACCTTCTGATTCCCAGAATGCCTCTACCCATTCAGATATGTCTGCCCCTGTTTCCATGACCATGCTTCTTAGACCTTTCAGCTGTGATAAGACACTTATTGTCAGCTCACCTTCAGCAGAGGCAGATGCAGCTTCTGCTTCGGGTTGTGATGGAGGAGAAGACTGAGTGGACCTGCTGTGGAATGAAAAACATGTTATACTGACTATGAATTCATCTACCAATCCTATAGAAATACTCCAACATGTTATACTGACTATGAATTCATCTACCAATCCTATAGAAATACTACATGTTATGAATTAATCTACCAATCCTATAATACTACATGTTATACTGACTATGAATTCATCTACCAATCCTAGAGAAATACTACATGTTATACTGACTATGTATTCATCTACCAATGTCGTCAGCCTGCGCTGACCAGCCTGCGTGCCTAAAGACGTCTAGTTACGTGGCTGGTGCTACATGTAACGTTAGCATCACAACGCATGCTTCATGTAACGTTAGCATCACAACGCATGCTTCATGTAACGTTAGCATCACAATGCATGCTACATGTAACGTTAAATGGTAAAATGGTAAATGGTGCATTTATATAGCGCCTTTATCCAAGGCGCTTTACATTCATTACATTCACCCATTCACACACACATTCATACACCGATTGCGGCGGAAGCCATGCAAGGTACCAACCAGCACACCGGGAGCAATTTGAGGTTCAGTGTCTTGCCCAAGGACACTTCGACATGTAGACAGGAGGAGCCGGGATTCGAACCGCCGACCCATGGATCATTGGACGACCTGCTCTACCTCTTGAGCCACAGTTGTTAGCATCACAACGCATGCTACATGTAACGTTAGCATCACAATGAAAAACTACAACCCTGTCATGATTATGAACATCCTGGCTAAAAATAACACTGCTATTTTAAAAGGATCTCTGGCTAATAAGACGTATATGCCTTAAAACATTATACTTGCCCTCTATAACTAACCAGGGATCCTTTTAAGAATTAGGAACACATTAGAATCAACGTGTGACTGTGGAGCATAGTGAGTGTACATTATCTTGTACTGATGTCATTATCTTGTATTATCTTACAGAACTTAATAGAAAATTAATTTAAATCACAATTACTTACAGATCCTCTAGAAGACACGTCTCCTGTGTCTCAAGACCTTGGTAGAAAATGTATTTAGACTTTCTGTTGTTCAGGGTGTCATAGAGTGCCCTCATCTTCTCCTCATTGGTGGACTTGGACCTCACATTACTGTAGCCCTCTTTGGTGATGACCTTCTTCTCAAGGAGCAGATCCAGGATGGGGTCGACCATTGTCACTCTCTGAATGAGCTTTGTCCGGTGTTGGTCAACAAAGTGACCCGCTGAAGATAAGTGGAATGAACATTTGTTGGTTGTTGTTGTTGTTGTGAAACTGCTAGTATTTCCCTCCACATGCAAGCGGGTGCACAAACAGCGCAGATTAAGTCTGGCCCCTCCCAATGCATATTGCCCCAGGGGGCAGATTAAGTCTGGCCCCTCTCAATGCATATTGCCCCAGGGGGAAGATTAAGCCTGGCCTCTCTCAATGCATATTAGGGGGCAGATTAAGTCTGGCCCCTCTCAATGCATATTGCCCCAGGGGGCAGATTAAGTCTGGCCCCTTTCAATGCATATTGCCCCAGGGGGAAGATTAAGTCTGGCCTCTCTCAATGCATATTAGGGGGCAGATTAAGTCTGGCCCCTCTCAATGCATATTGCCCCAGACAGATTCAATCTGGCCCCTCTCAATGCATATTGCCCCAGGGGCAGATTAAGTCTGGCCCCTCTCAATGCATATCGCCCCAGGCAGATTAAGTCTGGCCCCTCTCAATGCATATCGCCCCAGGAAGATTAAGTCTGGCCCCTCTCAATGCATATTGCCCCAGGGGGAAGATTAAGTCTGGCCCCTCTCAATGCATATCGCCCCAGGCAGATTAAGTCTGGCCCCTCTCAATGCATATCGCCCCAGGGGGCAGATTAGGTCTCGCCCCTCTCAATGCATATCACCCCAGGCAAATTAAGTCTGGCCTCTCTCGATGTTGGGACAGGATTCTAGGCTGACACATCTGTAATGAACAAAGCAATTCTTAAACAGCTTAAGGAGAAAGAGATCTACCAGAGCTGAGCCCTACCAGCAACACATTAAAACATTTAACATTTCAATCTGTTTGTTAACAATGTTGTTAAACTCTAAATCTGGCTGAATTAACTGGAGACCTTCTAGATTCCCAGAAGGCCTCTCTACCATTCAGATATGTCTGCCCCGTTTCTGTATCGACACGCACGCACGCACGCACGCACGCACGCACGCAGTCAGCTCACCTTCAGCTACTCTTGCTCTTGTAGACGTTGAACTTGAACCTGACATTGGTGGGTCAGCGGCTGTGGCTCCATGCTGGTCTGTTGGGTCAGAAACGACAAAAGACTTGTATAAGAAACACAGTACTGTGTGTGTGCGTGTGCGTGCGTGCGTGCGTGCGTGCGTGCGTGCGTGCGTGCGTGCGTGCGTGCGTGCGTGCGTGCGTGCGTGCGGTGTGAACGGCATCTAGTTGAGAACTCTACCGCTGGGCTCTGTACTGTGAACGTCATCTAGTTGAGAACTCTACCGCTGGGCTCTGTGTGAACGGCATCTAGTTGAGAACTCTACCGCTGGGCTCTGTGTGAACGGCATCTAGTTGAGAACTCTACCGCTGAGCTCTGTGTGAACGTCATCTAGTTGAGAACTCTACCGCTGGGCTCTGTGTGAACGTCATCTAGTTGAGAACTCTACCGCTGGGCTCTGTGTGAACAGCATCTAGTTGAGAACTCTACCGCTGGGCTCTGTGTGAACAGCATCTAGTTGAGAACTCTACCGCTGGGCTCTGTGTAAACGTCATCTAGTTGAGAACTCTACCGCTGGGCTCTGTGTGAACAGCATCTAGTTGAGAACTCTACCGCTGGGCTCTGTGTGAACAGCATCTAGTTGAGAACTCTACCGCTGGGCTCTGTGTGAACGGCATCTAGTTGAGAACTCTACCGCTGGGCTCTGTGTGAACAGCATCTAGTTGAGAACTCTACCGCTGGGCTCTGTGTGAACGGCATCTAGTTGAGAACTCTACCGCTGGGCTCTGTGTGAACGGCATCTAGTTGAGAACTCTACCGCTGGGCTCTGTGTGAATGGCAGTTTGAGGATGACAAACGGTGCATGTGTGAGTACCAGGACACTATTAATATAATAGACAATTTGAAAACTAAAATGCCCGCATTAGAAGGAAGACAACTAGCTCCATAACTGCATCTTAAGGGCCTTTCAAACGTGAAGCGATATAACGTGATATATATATATAGTGATATAACGCGCCTATAGTTAATTTAGTGATATAACGCGCCTATAGTTAATTTAGTGATATAACGCGCCGCCTATAGTTCATTTTCAATGAGACCTGCAATTTTGCACGGAGCACTGGGGAGCAGTCGCGGTGCGACAACGCAAGCGTATTGACGTGGGGCGCAGTCCTGTTAATTTGTTGTGCGCATGCTCGTTTCGTGCACACGCCCACGACTCACCAGACCTGGATTCTGTTTAGCTTTTTTTTACGCTTGCGTTGTTGCGCTGGAGGAGATTCAAGGCCAACATGTATGTTGGGACAGGATTATAGGCTGATCCTTGCCTCACACACACACACACACACACACACACACACACACACACACACACACACACACACACACACACACACACACACACACACACACACACACACACACACACACACACACACACACACACACACACACGCGCAGTCAGCTCACCTTCAGCTGCTCCTGTAGACGTTGAACTTGACATCGGTGGGTCAGCGGCTGTAGCTCCATGCTGTTCTGACACAACTGCTGTCAGAAAAGACAAAAGACTTGTATAAGAGACGCAGCACTGTGTGTGCGTGTGCGCATGCACGTGCGCTTGCATACGGACACTGCCAGTAGGCCACAGAAGTAACGTGAGCGATACTTTTTCACATATTGTATGTTTTATACTTTTTAAAATATTTCAGGCCCGTTGAGAACTCTACCGCTGGGCTCTGTGTGAACGTCATCTAGTTGAGAACTCTACCACTGGGCTCTGTGTGAACGGCATCTAGTTGAGAACTCTACCACTGGACTCTGTGTGAACGGCATCTAGTTGAGAACTCTACCACTGGGCTCTGTGTGAACGGCATCTAGTTGAGAACTCTACCACTGGGCTCTGTGTGAACGGCATCTAGTTGAGAACTCTACCACTGGGCTCTGTGTGAACGGCATCTAGTTGAGAACTCTACCACTGGGCTCTGTGTGAACGGCATCTAGTTGAGAACTCTACCACTGGGCTCTGTGTGAACGGCATCTAGTTGAGAACTCTACCACTGGGCTCTGAGTGAACGGCATCTAGTTGAGAACTCTACCACTGGGCTCTGTGTGAACGGCATCTAGTTGAGAACTCTACCACTGGGCTCTGTGTGAACGGCATCTAGTTGAGAACTCTACCACTGGGCTCTGTGTGAACGGCATCTAGTTGAGAACTCTACCACTGGGCTCTGTGTGAACGGCATCTAGTTGAGAACTCTACCACTGGGCTCTGTGTGAACGGCATCTAGTTGAGAACTCTACCACTGGGCTCTGTGTGAACGGCATCTAGTTGAGAACTCTACCGCTGGGCTCTGTGTGAACGTCATCTAGTTGAGAACTCTACCGCTGGGCTCTGTGTGAACGGCATCTAGTTGAGAACTCTACCGCTGGGCTCTGTGTGAACGTCATCTAGTTGAGAACTCTACCACTGGGCTCTGTGTGAACGGCATCTAGTTGAGAACTCTACCGCTGGGCTCTGTGTGAACGGCATCTAGTTGAGAACTCTACCGCTGGGCTCTGTACTGTGAACGTCATCTAGTTGAGAACTCTACCGCTGGGCTCTCTGTGAACGTCATCTAGTTGAGAACTCTACCGCTGGGCTCTCTGTGAACGTCATCTAGTTGAGAACTCTACCGCTGGGCTCTGTGTGAACGTCATCTAGTTGAGAACTCTACCACTGGGCTCTGTGTGAACGTCATCTAGTTGAGAACTCTACCGCTGGGCTCTGTGTGAACGTCATCTAGTTGAGAACTCTACCGCTGGGCTCTGTGTGAACGGCATCTAGTTGAGAACTCTACCGCTGGGCTCTGTGTGAACGTCATCTAGTATTGACGTGGGGCGCAGTCCTGTTAATTTGTTGTGCGCATGCTCGTTTCGTGCACACGCCCACGACTCACAAGACCTGGATTCTGTTTAGCTTTTTTTTACGCTTGCGTTGTTGCGCTGGAGGAGATTCAAGGCCAACATGTATGTTGGGACAGGATTATAGGCTGATCCTTGCCTCACACACACACACACACACACACACACACACACACACACACACACACACACACACACACACACACACACACACACACACACACACACACACACACACACACACACACACACACACACACACACACACACACACACACGCGCAGTCAGCTCACCTTCAGCTGCTCCTGTAGACGTTGAACTTGACATCGGTGGGTCAGCGGCTGTAGCTCCATGCTGTTCTGACACAACTGCTGTCAGAAAAGACAAAAGACTTGTATAAGAGACGCAGCACTGTGTGTGCGTGTGCGCATGCACGTGCGCTTGCATACGGACACTGCCAGTAGGCCACAGAAGTAACGTGAGCGATACTTTTTCACATATTGTATGTTTTATACTTTTTAAAATATTTCAGGCCCGTTGAGAACTCTACCGCTGGGCTCTGTGTGAACGGCATCTAGTTGAGAACTCTACCGCTGGGCTCTGTGTGAACGTCATCTAGTTGAGAACTCTACCGCTGGGCTCTGTGTGAACGTCATCTAGTTGAGAACTCTACCACTGGGCTCTGTGTGAACGTCATCTAGTTCAGAACTCTACCGCTGGGCTCTGTGTGAACGTCATCTAGTTGAGAACTCTACCGCTGGGCTCTGTGTGAACGTCATCTAGTTGAGAACTCTACCGCTGGGCTCTGTGTGAACGGCATCTAGTTGAGAACTCTACCGCTGGGCTCTGTGTGAACGGCATCTAGTTGAGAACTCTACCGCTGGGCTCTGTGTGAACGTCATCTAGTTGAGAACTCTACCGCTGGGCTCTGTGTGAACGTCATCTAGTTGAGAACTCTACCGCTGGGCTCTGTGTAAACGGCATCTAGTTGAGAACTCTACCGCTGGGCTCTGTGTGAACGGCATCTAGTTGAGAACTCTACCACTGGGCTCTGTGTGAACGGCATCTAGTTGAGAACTCTACCACTGGGCTCTGTGTGAACGGCATCTAGTTGAGAACTCTACCACTGGGCTCTGTGTAAACGGCATCTAGTTGAGAACTCTACCACTGGGCTCTGTGTGAACGGCAGCTCGAGGATGACAAACGGTGCATGTGTGAGTACCAGGATACACTATTAATATAATAGACAATTTGAAAACTAAAATGCCCACATTAGAAGGAATACAACTAGCTCCATAACTGCATCTTAAGGGCCTTTCAAACGTGAAGCGATATATATCACTATATATATATATAGTGATATAACGCGCCTATAGTTCATTTAGTGATATAACGCGCCTATAGTTCATTTAGTGATATAACGCGCCTATAGTTCATTTTCAATGAGACCTGCAATTTTGCACGGAGCACTGGGGAGCAAGCGTATTTACGTGGGGCGCAGTCCTGTTAATTTGTTCACGTTCTGTTTAGCTTTTTTTTACGCTTGCGTTGTTGCGCTGCTCTAGAGCAGACCTGGAGGAGATTCAAGGGCAACATGTATGTTGGGACAGGATTATAGGCTGATCCTTGCCTCACACGTGCATGTGCATGTGCATGTGCATGTGCATGTGCATGTGCATGTGCACACACACACACACACACACACACACACACACACACACACACACACACACACACACACACACACACACACACACACACACACACACACACACACACACACACACACACACACACACACACACACACACACACACACACACACACACACACACACACACACACACACACCACGTGAGCTCGGTTCGTTTGAGCTCCCGAAGCCACCCCCCAAAAATAACATGCGCTGATGGTGGCGAGTGGAGCCTCACTAAAGCAGTGTGTGGGCTGCAAGTGGAACAGGTGGTTAAATTAATACCTGGATACTGCGACCACAACGCACTGTGGGGAATTTGTGACGGGCGCATGTGGAGTTTTTCCCTTTCAGTGACAGGTTGTGTTTATGAATGGTCACGGGACTTCAGAGGTCTCTTACAAACTACCCTAGCTTTTCACCTGCTAGTGCTGACAAAATGAACTAGACGCCAGGCTGAATGGATGAGGAAAACAATGCGGAACAGCTGAACTGGATTCTGGTGGTGGTTACAAGTACAACATCTCAGCAGCAACAGAGTCCCTGAAGGACATCACATTGTCGCCTGGACCCAGCCGAACCTTTTACGGCCGCCTTAAATGAATATACATTGGACTTTATTTATCCTGACCATGTCATAATACATGAACATTTTGAACATCATTTATTTTAAATGTTGTGGACATTTTATCGTGATATCGTTATCTTGCGTGTTTTGTTATCATTGAATCCCTATCAAAGACACTTGCACTCTAAGCCAGGAAGACCGAGGATCGAACAGGGAACCTTCCGATTTCCCAAGTGGCCGCTCTACCTCATTGAGCTACTGATGACCTGAATAACAAGTTGCAGAGCAATAGATTTGAAACCTCAGAGCTATTGTTCTACTATGTTCTACTTAATACAAATGTTACAGAGTTTTAAAGCTCTTGGGCTGCAGAACCTTAACCCACCTTTACATTCTGCTGTGGTGTAAACACAAGCAGCGGCGTACAACATTATGCAGTAGATGATTGGATAACACTTCAAAACTAAACGTAATCAAATACTGCCCGGCCTGCGGAGTCAATACATTTTAAACACCGACACATCAGTCTCGGTCGATACAAACCGAGAGACCAAGGCAGCTGTGGTCCCACAGCCTGCTGCTCAGATTGCAATGTACTGTACCAGCACAGTGTGTGATCCTAGGAGAGCATTACACAACGCAGAAAAACACAGGTCCTTCCCTGTGGCATACACAGAAAGCATCTCCGAGGCAGTCAGGGAGCCAATGAGCTGAGCTCTCAAGCCCGAGATTTATACCAAGTTGGGCGCCGGTGTTGCGCACCCAAAACAGCCAATCTACCAGCTCACAGGGCGTTGCAGACTCACAGCGCAACGTGTTGTGAGCTTGTAGATTGGCTGTTTTCGGCTTGAAACAAAATATATCACAGCTTTCATAATTGTCCACATGGGAATGCAGACTGTATCTATGGGAAGGGCACCTGATGACAAAATGCTTTGGAAATGTGTGAGCGGCACACTGTGTGAACTGTGTGTGTTTGTTGGGGGGGGGGGGGGGGGGGAGTCGGGTTTTGTGCATGAGAAGAGCGCACAAGGATGTAAACAAGGACATCAGACAGGGGGGTTAAAGGACACACACACACACACACACACACACACACACACACACACACACACACACACACACACACACACACACACACACACACACACACACACACACACACACACACACACACACACACACACACACACACACACACACACACACACACACACACACACACACGGTTCATTTCATACGCTGTGAAGTGTGACTCATGAACTGGGGCGAGGAGGGGTGCCATCGCTGCACAAAACACGGTTTGAGACAAGCCAGAGCATGCCTGCCTTCTCTCTCTCTGTTGGTCTTTCTCAGATCTCTCTCGGTCTTCCCTCTCTCTGTATCTGTCTCTCTTGGAGGAATACTTCACGCCCCAAAATTACTATTTTCCTTTTTTCACCCACAAGTTTTTTGTGTTTGTTTGTTTGTCTGTTTTTGTGTTATTCCTGGGCCAAAAATTCAATATCTGCGGTGTACGAGACCAATGCAAAACTATATTAAAAAATTATACTTTAAACTCAAAAACAACTCTCAAAAACAAGTCCCAGGTTCAACGTCAATGTTTTAAATGTGGTTTTGCTCCTGTCAACTTTTATTTGTCACATATTGGATTATTGGCTGAGGAATGTGACAAAACAAAAAAAAACACACCAATCTGTGATATGGGAAACACCGTGCCAGGAGCCCCTGGGTGCTATGTTTCTGTTCCCTAAACCAGGGGTTCTCAAACGTTTTTGGCCCAGGCACCCCTCGGAGGGGAGAACTATTTCCAAGTACCCCCTCATCCTCACAACACCGATACTCACAACCTTACCTTTAGAATGCCATTGGAACTATTTGTATTAAAAACCTTTCAATCAAAGTAATTTCAACAACTACTACAGGGATACTCAACTAAATTGTTCAGGGGGCCAACATTGTCAGAAACCCAATGGGCCGGGGGCCAGACTGGCCCCTCCCAAGCTATTATCATATGTACACTCTACACAAGCGCTGGCCATTTGACAGTGCAGAAACATAATTACCTTCCTTGATGCATTAACACACGTCAAGAACCATCAGCGGGTCTGAGTCTGTCTCATTTCTATCCAAAAGCCCTTGAATATGATGGAATATGATTAAGGATTACTGTGATTATGTAATTATGGCAGGCTCACATTACTTGAGGCTCAAGTAATGTATTAAAAAGGTTACTGTATAAGAATGTACGACTTCTGCTTTTTACTATAGAAATGAAGGTGCCAAATCCATGCACAATTATGGATATTCGAGAATGGATGACTGGTGCTTGTACGAAATAAATATTCCAGACCCTTCTTTACACCCGTAAGCCTGTGATGTGATGATAACGTTGATTCTGCAACTAATCCGTCGGCCAACCAACAGTTGTAGTGTTTCAATTGAGGCTGAAAACTTTGAAAATTCAAACAAAAACAAAACAACCTCGAAGTCAGTGTTTATACTTACAAATTCTGGACAAAAATTACAATATTTGGGGTTGGAACTTCATTGGTGTTGCTGACTGCACTGCATCTTTGCGAAAATGCGAATAACTGCAGTTTGGCAAACGTGAGGTATAATTCCACAGAATTAACACCCTGAAGCATGTTGTTTTTTCTGTAATTGTCATTCTCCGTATATGTGCCATGCGGGGAAGGCTTGCTGACAGATGTTCCTAAGTAGCTGAAATTACAGCGTTGCTGTGCTTAACTTGCATACGGTTGTGTGACTGTGCACAAACGTCCCTGCCTTCACGTCTCTGTGCCAGCAGCCAGTGTTGTTGCCATGACCGCGGTCTGAGGTTGCTTGTAAATATTGGTCGTGAGTTGCTTTTTTGGGGGGGGTTTGTTTTTAAAGTGTAGATGGTTATTTGGGCTTGTCAGACCCCCCCCAAATTATTGGATTTGTCGGCAGGCCCCCACATTAATTATTTGCCATTTGCTATATACGGACCCCAACGTATACTCTGTGTATATAATGGTTGACCCCCACAGCAGCTTTTAACACGGATCCGGTTGCTATGCAACGCCTCAGTCACCACCAGCTATGGGATGTTAAATCTGATGTCCGTTTGCCTCGGTTACGAGCAGGATTTCAAACCTCCATAAGTCGGAATCCAGGAGAGCTGTCCATGGTGGATGTAATTTGTGACTTTGTACTGCGTCGCTCCCGACATGTAAACGTTTATGGCGAGAGGTAAACAGTGTGTGCTTGTGCTAATGATACTAAAGTGTGTGTATTGACTGGGCAAACTCCTTCTCTTAAAGTGAACGTGGTAAAAGTAATTTTGCTGGGGGGGACCCCTGTGTTTGATATCATGCGACCGTTGTCACTTCTTTTGGGCTCAGTTTCTTTCACAAAATCTGGCAACAAACATTTCCCTGCCTTCATTTCTGTGTGCAAGCCAGCTGTCTCCTCCAACAAACCAAGCCATACTGCTGAACACATGTCTGCATTCTGTTAAGTACATACGTACATATTGCTATAGAAGCTTCAATCATAATGCAACATATGCCGGTCTTGACTGAAGTCCTATTTATATATAGAACAACCCAGAGCATTACTATGACTGTCAACCCTACATTAAACGTGAATCTACACGCATCCAGGACATGGATGCTGGGGATTCTGAGTGGTAAACTAAAGGCCAAAATGTAGAACAGTCTGCACACTGGCGATTCTGAAAAGGCCCCCCTGTGGTGCTATTGCTTGTCAACATTTTGATCTGATTCCATCTTCATCAGGTACATATACATGAACACATACATATGTATATGTTTTTGCTTGTATTGCACCTGGGCATCTTCATCAAACTAAAGGCCAACCTTCTGTCATCAACTATAGTTTGGTGAATCAGGACATCTGGAGGATGTGCAAGGCTTCTGAGGAAAAGTTCTGTGACCGCCCTTCCAGAAGAAAAGAGTATGGCCTGCGCTGTATTATTTTAAATGTTTCTATTTTAAGTATGTGTTTGTTTATATTTTTTGGAAGTTGTAAGCTTTTTGTACAGGTGCTACGCTAAACATGTCCTGCCCTGTAAAAAAAAGAGAGATCTCATATCTAAAAGGGACTTCACCGGTTAAGAAATACACGTCAAATCAAAGAAAATAAATGAAATAAAACATTTTCAGTCCAGGCACCTTGGCTGGTAATCCAGTCTGGCAGTGTGCTGCGAGTTCGACTCCCGATCCCGACGGCTTTTACTGCATGTCACCCCATTTCCTGTCAGCCTACTCTCTGTCCCTCCATAAAAAATATAAAATAAAGGCGAAAGCCAAAAAATATATATATTTAAAAAAGAAAAATATAATAAAAAAGAAAATATGGACAACTCACCGAGCACAGCGGGGTTTCTGAAGCGGTTGGTGGGCTTGGGCGGCGGCACGGGGGGCTGCTTGGCGTGGGGAGGGACGGGGGGCGGAGTCTCCGAGCCGGCTGCGGGTCGCGGTGGGGGGTCCTCGCTGATCAGGGACACTGTCCTCGGGGGCTTGGCCACCGCTATCGGCGCCGAGGACGAAGACGAGGAGGAGGAGGAGGAGGACGACGACGACGACGACGGGGGGTTGTTGGGGGCGGCCGGCTCGGAGGGAGGGTCCGTCATCCATTTTGGGGGCATCATGGCCTGCTTGGCCGGGGGAGGAGGCTCCCGCAGGGAGTCCCGCTGCTGTGGCGGCAGTGCTGTGTCGTCGGAGTCGGGGGTCGGGGCGAAGCGGACGCCAGTGGATTCTGTACACACACACACACGCAAAGAAGATCACAACAACGTAAGGATTCCACTGGCTCTGTAAGGTAGTGATTCTGAAACTTGTTTCTTTCAAGGACCCCTAGGTTTGAAATGCATTAGACAAGGGACCCCCATTTCATACAAGCTTTTTATAGCTTGGACTGAGACCAAGATAATAAGTGCATTTGGTTCCATCTGTACGCTCTCAGCGGTGACAGTAACGGTCCATTTGGCTCCTAAATATCCATAATTTTATCAGAGCTCTAAGGAGCAAGAAGCACAAACCGGAACGTTTTAAAAGTGCAAAGAAATGCAGAACACACAGAGCTGAGCTTAACCGTGTATGAATAAGCAGCTTTTTTCAGAGCTTAAAGACGAGGGTAAAGCTGTCATTCTGGTGCCTTTGATAGCAGTGAAAGCACAAACTAGGATCTCACAGTACAGTAGAAGGTTTGTCTGATCTTCTACGCGTGTGTTTCTATCTCCTGCTGTTCCGTCAGTGACTCACAGCCTGGGAGCTATCCCACTGCATGACATAAACCCTTCTCATAAGAGTCTGCCGTTTGAGGTCTTTGACTGAATGGCACAACGGCATTTTAAAATCAGCGGATCTCAAGCTTTGTTCATGTCAAAAGGAAGCCCAATTATGTATTTGGCCACGGACTACTATTTGAAAAAGATTTTGTGGCAGGGCCCCCCCCCCCATAATATTAAAAAAAATGGTGAAAATAGCCTCTTTTGTCCTGAGGACCCTGGAACCCTGTTCAAGCTCCCATGGGTGTCCCTGCACGCCCACTTTTGAGAACCACGGTCCGTTAATTGTCCGTTTCCATCTCGTTTTAAGCTTTCACTACATGAAATAAATTAACCCGCTCTAGACTCTGAAGTATGATTATCCATCCCTTAGGGGCGTGTGATAGGGCATTCACTTCTAGTCATTTTTACTAGTTGACTAGTTGCCTAGTTTACTAGTCGACTAGTTGTTAAACCACCTTTTATGTTTAAAAAAAAAAGGAAAAAAAACAGTTCATTTTTTTTTGGAAATAAATATTTGTACATTAAAAAAACTGTGTACATTGGTGACTATAACTATAATCTACCTGATATTGAGGCCTACAAAATCGGTAAAAAATAAATAAATAAATAAAAAATGAACTTTTTTTTTTTTTTTTTTTCTTATCAACTAGTCGACTAGTACCAGCAAGGTCGACTAGTGGATTTACTAGTCGACTAGTAAACTAGTCGACTAGTTGCTTAATGCCCTAGCGTGTGACATTGTATTCTTGGCATGGGATGGGACTGGTGATTATACCAGTGGCTGAGACAGTGTTGTGATCAATGACTGGCTCAATGCTCATTTCTCCACCATCACTGACGTGACCCGATGCAATTAGCGGAGAAACTCCGAGCTTGGGGACATTTCAGTGGCAGATCTAAATCATGTATATAGAGTAGGCTATTGACATTGGTGCTATGAGATTTAAACAGCATTAAATTGTATATTTCTGCCAAGGCCCAGTGGAAGAATTGAAGTAAACATCGTTGGGGGTGGATACTGCAGGCAGAAAGATCATTGCTGACTACAGTACACGTAAAGGGTTTAATTGTGTAAACAATAACGGCACTGTTCCTGACCGTTGTAACCTTTATAAACTTCCTGTTTATATCCGCTGCCCTGGGAAACAACATAATCTATCAAGAGAATCAGCTCTTAATTAGCTAACGAGCGAGCCTAGAAATCCAAAGGTCATGTCAACCACTTCGGCCCTAATTCAATTTTCTGCTTCTCTCTCTCTCTCTCTCACTGATGAATTGAAAACAAATTCTGCTTCTCTCCCGCTGATGAATTGAAAATGGTGGACCCTATTGTAAACAAGTGTAATGCTTTATGGTATCGTCCACAATTAACAGTTTTTGTATTGAGTTGTGCTTGAAATGTACCTATTCTGCAAACTGTTAATACATACTTCAATCAATCAATCAATCTCTCTCTCTCTCTCTCTAAAACAGTCAATCTACAAGCTGACAACGTGTTCCATTATGGTGTGTTGTGATCTTGTAGATCAGCTATTTTAGAAGGGGAAAAAAAATCCAAAACTGTTAGTTTAGCTAAAGTAGCAGATCGGCAAGGTTGAAACGCATGGTGGAAGCTTGTGAATTCGCTACTTTTGCGATACATTTCTAATCAGCCGCATAACATGGCAGCAACTCGATGCATTCGTGCATTCACAGTTTTCACACATGGTCAAGACGATCTGCTGCAGTTCAAACCAAGCATTAGAATGGAGAAGGTGAACATGTCAGTGTTGTTGGTGCCAAATGGTCTAAGCCCTAGGTACAGTAGGTGTATTGTCGACCGTGCGGTGAACGTCTTACCTGCACGTCCCCGGTGCTCCTCGGTGGGAGGAGTTGAGTAGCGAGGCAGCGTGGTGCACCTGCGGTCGGCCTCCGAGGCCGGGCGGACCTTCTTGTTGTCCTCTGAGGAGCTCTTCTGCAGGCTGGGCCTCATGTCCATCTCGGAAACGGGCCGCCGCGCCTCCTCCTTCTCCCTCTTGTCGCGCTCCTCCCGCCGCTGCTCCCTGTCCTCCCGCCTGTCCCGCTGATCCTCTCTCCGCTCCCTGTCCTCCCGCTCTGCTCCTCCTCCTCCTCCTCCTCCTCTCCCGTCCCTCCTCTCGCGGTCGTCCTTCTCCTCTTTCCTCTCCTCCTTTTCCCCTCGGTTCTCTTTCCTCTCCCGGTCTCTGTCCTCCCTCTCTCCACCTCCTCCCCTGCCGTCCCTCCTCTCCCTTTCCTC
The DNA here is from genome assembly GCF_951216825.1 of Electrona antarctica. Taxonomy (NCBI): domain Eukaryota; kingdom Metazoa; phylum Chordata; class Actinopteri; order Myctophiformes; family Myctophidae; genus Electrona; species Electrona antarctica. Next base: position 2,834,121 of record NC_136803.1, on the reverse strand, counting down.
TCTCCTCTCCCGCTCCTCTCTGTCCTTCTCCTCTTTTTCTCCCCGGTTCCCTCTCCTGTCCGTCTTCCGCTCCCTGTCCTCCCTGTCTCTGTCCTCTCGTTTGTCCTCTTTGTCCCGCCTGTCCCTGTCCTCTCTGTCCCGTCTCTCCCGTTCGTCTCTGTCCCTCCGCTCCCTGTCCTCTCTGTCTGTCCTATCGTCTCTCTTCTCCCTCTCATCTCTCCTGTCCCGCCTCTCCCTAAACTCTCTGTTGTCCTCCCTCTCGCGGTCATCTCGCCGCGGTTCCCTCCTCTCACCGTCCTCTCGTTCGTCCTTCCTCCCTCCCCTGTCCTCCCTTTCATCGCGGGGCTCCCTCCTGTCCTCCCCTCCTCTCCGCGGCGGTCTGCCCTCCTCGGGGGCATGTCCCCTGGGTAAAGTCCCTCCCCCTCCTCTCCTGTCCATGTCCGAGGGCAGGCGGCTCCGCCTGTCGGCGTCGACAGCAAGCCGGGTGTGAGAGTCCACGTCCAGCGGAGCCCGGTTGCGGCCCGAGGCGTCGGAGGGCATCCTGCTCCGGCCGTCCGATTCTGCGGGTCCGCCGCTCCCACGGCGCTCGTCTCCGTGCGGCTGGGGCAGCCAGGCGGGGTTGGCCCTGATGTCCGACTCGCCCCTGGACAGCCGCACGCCCGACTGTGAAACCCTGTCAACGTCCATGGGCACCGGGTGTCCATTCCTCACGGCCTGGGATTTGGCGTGGTTCGCCTCGTTGCTTTCTGCCAACCCCATCAAACACAAACCAGCAGTCAGTGGTGGATGATTACAATTTAGGCCTGTAACAATTATTACATAATCGCCAAATCGCAATTATTTGTCTTACAACATGTCACTTTGTGGCATGTTGTAAGCTTGTAGATCAACTACTTTTATTGTGAAATTGTGAAAACTATTTTCACAATTGTTTGGAAAGAAATCATTATTAAAAAATAAAAATGATTAAATGTGTCAGTGATTTCTTTGTTATTTAGGCTATTTGTCATATCTGTCCTGTGCAATTTATGATTACGAAGCCTAAAAGGCAAATAGAAATACAAATTGTAACGTTTTTAAATGCAAAAAACACAATTAAATCATTAATCGCAATTAGTCATCTTAAATGTGTGATCGTGACAGACCTATACGTGGTGAATGATTACAATAAGAGACTTAAAGTAAGCCAGGTAAATACATCAATCTAGGATCATAGGTAAATCAAGCACGTACAGTAGCATCAGTCTAAACCATACAATAATATCAAGTTATAATCTGTAAACTGAAACTATAGGAACTATTAGGATGCCAAGTAAACAATGGAACCTAGCCTCAGTCTGAATAACGTTGCCAAGGCTCGGTCAAGTGCTACACGCTAAGGCTAATGTTTGTTACTGTAATTTGTACTTTTGAATACTTAACATAAGTGTATAATATTTTTAAAGCAACTATACTCCAGTGGTTTAACTCAAGTACAACTTTGACAGAGCAACTTTCCCCTGTAGTTGTGAGTAATACTTGACCAGGAGTAGCTACAGTTGGAGGCCATCGATATTGTCCTTTTCTTTTTGCTGAGGTTTGCGTGATCTGCGCAAAACCCCTTTTGGTGTTTTAAACATTATGTTATAATTTAGCTATTGAAAAATAGCAGATCTACAAGCTCGTAGAGTGGCGCGCTACGAGCTTGTAGGTCTGCTATTTTTGAAAAATCGTGAAAATATTTATTTCAGAAAACTGGAGGATTTAGAAGGATTTTTTTTAATTTTGAGGTCAGGCCTAAATGGGTCAAATGATAAGGGACAATATCGGTGGCACCCAACTGTATACATTGACTCAAGTACTGGAGTCGAGTGCTTGGTCCACCACTGCCTGCAGTACACAATTACATGACTTCATATTAATAACGACCTTGCTATTAATACAGTGTATATATACCCACCATTCTCAGGGATTTCTTTCAGCACCCCTCTTTCAATTAGCTCTTTGCGGGTTTTCCGCACCGAGATCTTTCTCTCTAAAACTGCAAGAGATGACATAAGATAAGGATTAAAAGAAAACACTGCACACGCCACGCACGTGCACAACCAAACATGAAATGACCGTTTTAGTTCTACTGGATCTCTTCTCCACTAGTCCCTGTCTAACATTTTAGTCTACTTTTTATTTGCTGACACATTTCCAATGTATTTAGTTTTAGTCATCATATCTTAGTTTGTATTTAGTTTTTTTGTATTTAGTGGAAAAAAAGATAGTCGACGACCATGTTTTGTTGACAAACACAGTGAGTTCTCTTTTAAAGTTAAAAGGGTGATCTATGTCACATTTCATGGACACATTACTGAGTGACAGCAGGATACACCCCTCTATCCTGCTTCATTATGTGACACACACACACACACACACACACACACACACACACACACACACACACACACACACACACACACACACACACACACACACAGTGTGAATGAATGAATTCTTGGCCAGACGTACCTATAGAAGTTTCCGCAAACTTGTCGCTGGGCTTCTTCTTCCTCCATTTCCAGGGCTTGAAGATGCGCCCCAGGCTGGAGAACTTGCCTTTGCGTTTGGACGGAGGCGTCCCGTCTCCCGAGTGCCCCCCGTCGCTGCCTGTAGAGATGCGCTGCAGGTCCACTTCATCGTCTGGAACACACACAAGCACAAGATAAGAGAGATGTAAAATGGTAAATGGTGCATTTATATAGCACCTTTATCCAAGGCGCTTTACATAGATTGTGCATTACATTCACCCATTCACACACATTCATACACCGATTGCGGCGGAAGCCATGCAAGGTACCAACCAGCACATCGGGAGCAATTTGGGGTTCAGTGTCTTGCCCAAGGACACTTCGACATGTAGACAGGAGGAGCCGGGATTCGAACCGCCGACCCATGGATCATTGGACGACCTGCTCTACCTCTTGAGCCACAGTCGCCCCAATGTACATCACCACTGTTAAGAGTTCTGTAAGGCTGTGAATCTCATACCACCGGCTCAGTGGCATTGTGGTTAGAGTGTCCGCCCTGAAATTGGGCCGGGCCATACCAAAGACTGTAAAAAGGGGACCCAATGCCTCCCTGCTTTGCACTCAGCATCAAGGGTTGGTTTGGGGGGGTTAAATCAACCACAAATGATTCCCGAGAGCGGCACGGCTGCGGCTCACCGCTCCAAGAGATGGGTCAAATGGGGAGAACAAATTTCACATACAGCAATGTAGTAATTTGAAACTCAAAATGATATACTGTATCATTTTTTGGGCCATGGACCCCATCTGAAAATGTTTTGTGCCAGGGACCCCCATACAAGATTTGTGTTGTTAAAATGTTTAATAAATATTCCACAATTAAAATAAATTGTTTTCCCAGCAGGTACAGTGTATGAGGTTAGAGACATACAGTAAGGGACACTTCGGTAGTTCCACATAGCAGCAGGTATGTACATGAGATTAGACATTAATGTGCAAAAGAGTATCACCACGTCAGGTTCACACAGGATGGTAGTCCACATCTACAAACTCACAACTTGCCACAGCGCCACACGTTGTGAGCTTGTGGTTTGGCTATTTCCGGCTCTATAGGGGGTTCAATGACGTTTAACCGGTAACAAAAACAAAGCGCTCCTCTTCCCCACTACAACACTGCTGCATGGGGGAACAAAAACACAGCGAAAATGTAGCCACTTGTTGCCATTGACCCCTCCCCAGGGATTAGGCCTCTTTGGAATAATAGTGGTCGTGTCCGGTGGGCCATGTGGACACGTGTATGGGTACAACAGGACTTAGCCTGTAAGCTAGAGACGGTGCTACGTTTCTCCTGGAAGCAAAGGGGTGAAGGTTGCTCCGAATTCCTGTTCTCATTGCCCTCTCTGAGCGTCGCCAGCTGTCAGACATCACACACATACACAGGTTCCTATACCCATCAACGTTTTTTTTATACCTGTAATCTGTAATCATGAGTAACTATCAGCACTATTTAGTATTCTCACCGGTGTCATTATTCACTTCACTATGTAGTTGTTCTGTCCCCTGTAGTGTACTGTATTGTATTGTGTGTGTGTGTATGGACATAGTGTTGGGTGCTAGCACATATGCACACATGGCATCAACGCATGGTGTTGTGTGCTGGCACACTATACACTCTGTCTTTCTTTTATCTGTATTGTATTGTGTTTTTGTATGGACATAGTGTTGGGTGCTAGCACATATGCACACATGGCATCAACGCATGGTGTCGTGTGCTGGCACACTACACTCTGTCTTTCTTTTATCTGTATTGTATTGTGTTGTGTTTTTGTTTAGTTGAGAACTCTACCGCTGGGCTCTGTGTGAATGGCAGTTTGAGGATGACAAACGGTGCATGTGTGAGTACCAGGACACTATTAATATAATAGACAATTTGAAAACTAAAATGCACGCATTAGAAGGAAGACAACTAGCTCCATAACTGCATCTTAAGGGCCTTTCAAACGTGAAGCGATATAACGTGATATATATATATAGTGATATAACGCGCCTATAGTTAATTTAGTGATATAACGCGCCTATAGTTAATTTAGTGATATAACGCGCCGCCTATAGTTCATTTTCAATGAGACCTGCAATTTTGCACGGAGCACTGGGGAGCAGTCGCGGTGCGACAACGCAAGCGTATTGACGTGGGGCGCAGTCCTGTTAATTTGTTGTGCGCATGCTCGTTTCGTGCACACGCCCACGACTCACCAGACCTGGATTCTGTTTAACTTTTTTTTCACACACACACACACACACACACACACACACACACACAGTCAGCTCACCTTCAGCTGCTCCTGTAGACGTTGAACTTGACATTGGTGGGTCAGCGGCTGTGGCTCCATGCTGGTCTGTTGGGTCAGAAAAGACAAAAGACTTGTATAAGAAACACAGTATGAACGTCATCAAGTTGAGAACTCTACCGCTGGGCTCTGTGTGAACGTCATCAAGTTGAGAACTCTACCGCTGGGCTCTGTGTGAACGTCATCTAGTTGAGAACTCTACCGCTGGGCTCTGTGTGAACGTCATCTAGTTGAGAACTCTACCGCTGGGCTCTGTGTGAACGGCAGCTCGAGGATGACAAACGGTGCATGTGTGAGTACCAGGACACTATCCTACAATAAATGCGCCACCCCCCATTTAAAAATGTACAGACATTCAATCCCAGTTAAGAATGCCTAAACACTGTTTTGTGCCTAACCACAGTAACAGTAATAGGACAGCAGAGGGCGCTTTGAGGCTTTGTGAGTTTGTTACATGTGGTTTCTTGCACACGTTAAACAGGAAGTTGTAGTATTCAGATCAGATCAGTGCAGTATAGACTGAATGAGACACTGAATGTAAACTGATGTGTGATCTAAATCTGTTTCACAGGTAAGAGCTGCTATAATGACCAAAGAGTACATTTCCAAGTGTGCATGAATGGGCAAATGGGGCAGAGATGAGTTCAGTATATGAGATGAGTGTTTTATGATGAGTGAGTTGTGATTATCCTGGTGTTTAGCATCAGCACTTATCAGGCTAACACTGCAACACAGCAGCCATGTTGATTAAGTTTGGACTGTGATATTTCTGTCAATCACCAACATAATGTTTGCAGTTGGACTTGGTAACAGAGTTTTGGAGTATTTTATGATTATTTGGAGATGTTGAAAATATTAATGTCTGTTTATGGCAGATTTGCATTATTCTCTAAGAGTGTGTTCTGGGAGCTAATGTTGTGCTTGTTGTATTTCTCAGTCAACCAACATAAGAAGTGCTATTGACTAAGATTGCTGCTGAAGCTGTGTTATGTAGCCTACTGCATGTTAAACTGAAGGTTTTGGCACTTAAGGTATTAAGTTTATTGCAACAGTGTTTATTGAAAATACTGTGTTCAAGGAAGTTGTAGTATTCAGATCAGATCAGTGCAGTACAGACTGAATGAGACACTGAATGTAAACTGATGTGTGATCTAAATCTGTTTCACAGATTCCCCTATCCTGAAAACTAAAATAAATGTGTTGCACCCGAGTGAGGATTCTTCTTCATTGCATCTGTGTAACACCATGTCCGCTTGTTTATAAGCGACTTTGGTCTTGTTTTTTTGTAAAGTTGCTTGAAAATATTGACAGGTTAGGTTGCGTTTTTCGGGGCTTGTTTCTGAAGTGTATGCTTATATAGTAGGGCTGTCACGATTCGCCTAACCCACGATTCAATTCAATTTTCGATGTTAAGGTCACGATTCGATTCGATACGATTTTCGATACGATTCAATGGATATTTTTAAAAACCTCCTATTTTCAGCACAGAGCACTGTACGATCATTAATTTAGGCTAATATTTTTGATTTGTAAAGAAAAACACTTGTTTCTCTGCATTAAGTCACTTTTATTGACTAATAACAAATGAGAATGCGAATAGCATCAACAATATAAACTTTGGGTTTTATGTCCTCACATAATTTTGAGATGTTTCTTTAAGATGATGAGATAGATGACATTATTGTTAAGCTCTACTCTAAGTAACTAAATAAAATAAAAAGTAAATAATAGGGCTGGGACATGTTAATCTAATTAGAGGCCTTATAAGTAATTCATCTCAATGAATCACATTTTAATCGCATATCAATATTCAATATAACAGTGAGATTTTTTTTTTTCAAAGGTATGCCAGTGAATCAATGAATAGTGACTACAAAAGAATAAGCAATAAAACATTGTTTTTGAGGGGCGGCTGGGCGCTAGCCAGTAGCTTTTTTTGTTTTTGCCTCTAGTTGTTTTTGAGGGGCGCTAGCTGGTAACTCCTATACTAGCCATGGTTCACAGTCATGTTTCACATTAAGCCCCACTAAAGGAGCTCACTCCGGCGTGCCCGGCGTTCTAAATGTAGCAGCTTCAGGGAGAGGTTCCATGGACTGGACTGGCGTCAGCCTCCACGCTGGCTGCCTAATGTCTCGCACTGAACACAGCTTCGCGCTGCGGTCGTCGTCTAGATGCGATACATGTCGAAGCAGCCATAGCGGGCAGGCCAGCGCCAGTCCAGACTCCAGGCAGCCCCATATAGAACCCTTCAATCCGCTATTGTACACAACCATACTATATAAACAGCGATATAAACGGCTTCTTCCTTTGGGTGAATTTGGGTGTGTTGTTGTCTGCTCGGATGATAGCAACGCATTGGGCTACAAGCTGGGTTGTGCACCGGCATATAATGACCGACGCTGATAGGCTGAAAGGCTGAAACTCGTCTTGTGAGAAACGTTCCGGGGTAAATAAACGGACGGCCGCGCATGCAATGAAATATTGCGAGTCGGCTGGTGATTTCGATACACTGAATCGAACGTGAATTTCGATTTGTTTTCGATTCATATCGAGAATCGTGACAGCCTAATTATTTAGGCTTGTTCCCTAATGTTGTTTAAACCTGTGATTCTGCTCAAACATTGTCATAAAGCCAAGGACCCCCATGTATTTGTGCACACGGACCACCATCTGAATGTTTTGTTTTTTATTTGTATAAAACAAAAACTATTTTGGAAAATATCTGATCTACAAGCTCACAACGACGCATTGTGAGCTTGTAGATCTGCTATTCTCCAGTAGCTGCCGATGTCCTATAGTCTTAGTATATCAATATTAAGTATTATAGTAGCTCATTTGTGGAGTGGCTTCTTTTCATAGACCTAATTGCTTATTTCTCTCACACAATCTGGCAACACCGGTTGTTACACTGCTGTGTATAACAGCTGGAGTGTCGCCAGATTGTGTGAGAGAAATAATCAATCAGGTCTATGAAAACCAGCTCAGTGGCCTTGTGGTTAGAGTGTCTGCCCTGAGACTGGGAGGTCGGGGTTCAATCCCTGGCCGGGTCATACCAAAAATGGGACCCAGTGCCTCCCTGCTTGACACTCAGCATCGAGGGTTGGATTGGGGGTAAGTCCCTGTGACATACTAGCGTCATGTCCAGGGGGTGTACTTGTACATCAAGCTGCCTCACGCTACAGAAACAGGAGATAAGTTCCTGCCCTATGGGCCTCATGGCTCGGCAAGGCTACTTACTACTACTTACTCTATGAAAAGAAGCCAATAACAAGTGGACATGGCAACACCGGAGAAATCCATGAAGAACTCTCGTTTTTAACAGGAGATTTAAGACGTTTCTAACTCATGTCATCATGTCAACGTCGCAACACAAATAATACAAACTATGAAAAACGATGCCATCACATTATCAAATGAAATAGTGTTGTATAAAGTACTGAACTTTATTCCTACAAAATCACGACCGTACGTTCACAGTGAATGAGTGGCTGCCGACCGGAAGCGTTCTGGTGGCCCAAACTGAACAAGGAAGTGTTGGCTGCATAGAGCCCATTGATTGCCAAATACACTTTTCAGTTTGCAGGCACAGATCTCCATGTGGGACACGGGCTGACGGGTGCTATGACAACGTATATCATTAGGTTCCCAAGTTGCATCGTTCCCAAGTAGGCCGGTGTGCGACTGCGACGGGCACGTACAGGTCTAGTTAATATAATAAGACAATTTGAAAACTAAAATAACCGCATAAGAAGGAAGACAACTAGCTCCATTCTAACTGCATCTTAAGGGCCTTTCAAACGTGAAGCGATGCGCCTATAGTTAATTTTCAATGAGACCTGTGATTTTGCGCGGAGCACTGAGGAGCAGTCGCGGTGCGACAACGCAAGCGTATTTACGTGGGGCGCGGTCCTGTTAATTTGTTGCGCTCGTGCTTGTTTCGTGCACACGCCCACGACTCACCAGACCTGGATTCTGTTTAGCTTTACGCACGCACGCACGCACGCACGCACGCACGCACGCACGCACGCACGCACGCACGCACACACGCACACACACACACACACAGTATCGTTTACGTTACTTCTGTGGCCTACTGGCAGTGCCCACACACACACACACACAGTCAGCTCACCTTCAGCTGCTCCTGGTCTTGTAGACGTTGAACTTGACATTGGTGGGTCAGCGGCTGTAGCTCCATGCTGGTCTGAAAAGACAAAAGACTTGTATAAGAAACACAGTACTGTGTGTGTGCGTGCGTTCGCGCGCGCGTGTGTGTGTGTGTGTATGGGCACTGCCAGTAGGCCACAGAAGTAACGTAAACGATACTTTTCCACATATTGTACGTTTTTGTTTAAAATATTTCTGTTGAGTTTCTATCTATTCATAGAGTCAATAATCAGTTTATAAGACATCTATTCATAGAGTCATTAATCAGTTTATAAGACATCTATTCATAGTCAATAATCAGTTTATAAGACATCTATTCATAGAGTCAATAATCAGTTTATAAGACATCTATTCAGAGTCAATAATCAGTTTATAAGACATCTATTCATAGTCATTAATCAGTTTATAAGACATCTATTCATAGAGTCAATAATCAGTTTATAAGACATCTATTCATAGAGTCATTAATCAGTTCATAAGACATTATCAGCTCACCTTTAGCTCTGCCTGGAGCTTTATGCTGGAGATGAAAATAGAAGAGAACAGATTAGATGAGACACACAAACAACTGAGGAGGCCTTTCTATTTGTTTTGAGGGGCGCTGGCCCCTCCTATGTGTCCAGCTTTGTCCAGGTTTGGGTAAACACAAAAATTATGTTAACACAAACATTGTGTTTATACAAACATTGAATGCCATTACAATTTACAATGTAGCCATTTATCAGACACTCTTAATCCAGAGCGATTTACAGTAAGCAAGAACAAAGGCATGGTAATACATCACATACATACAATAAATAGTCATCATGAATCATATACATAAGTTAGGAAGATAACAGTGGAATATCTATATAATGAAACTATGCATATCTACTATATAGTCTTCCCCAATTCATTTTCCTCAAGGGCCATATTTTGACTAGGGCACCAGGCTGGGGGCGGGGCCGAGTCCAGGTTGACTAGGGCACCAGGCTGGGGGCCGAGTCCAGGTTGACTAGGGCACCAGGCTGGGGGCGGGGCCGAGTCCAGGTTGACTAGGGCACCAGGCTGGGGGCCGAGTCCGTCTGACTAGGGCACCAGGCTGGGGGCCGAGTCCGTCTGACTAGGGCACCAGGCTGGGGGCCGAGTCCGTCTGACTAGGGCACCAGGCTGGGGGCCGAGTCCGTCTGACTAGGGCACCAGGCTGGGGGCCGAGTCCGAGTCCGTCTGCGTCATTTTTTTGTCCATTCATTAATTAAGCTTGGAATAGAATGTAGAACAGTGGTTCTCAACCAGTGGTCCGGGGACCACCAGTGGTCCTTGAGGAGGTTCCAGGTGGTCCCCATGCAATTGATGGAGAGTTGGTAACCAAATGGACCCTTATAGATCTTTAACTCTTGAGAGTTTAAAATTAATTCATTTTCAGGGCAAGACCCCTTTGAAAAGACATGGCAGTTTGACATGCATAGGCTACTGACCCCCATGTAATGCCTCAGTATTATTTTTATAGCGTAAACTCAACGTCAACTTAACTCTGAGAGTACAAATGGAACCAAATGCACCTGCTATGGTTCATTTGGTTCCATTTATTCACTCTCCTTAATACACTCTCTGGGTGCCTAAAGCCCTTGAATATGATTAAGGATTATTTTCATTATGGTAATCTCACACTTCAATCACACATACCATACCTGTAACTTTTATTAGGCCTAAAAAAAGTCTACATAAAATGCTATCTAAGTTACATAAGTTTAGCCTTTGTGTACGCCTGTAAGGTCATCGAGGCTAGGGGAGGGGCTACGGGCTCAGATGGAGTCTGAAGAGGTAGGTTTTCAGACTACGGCGGAAGATTGGGAGTGGGCAACTAGGGGTGGGCAACTTTGACGATGGAGAGGGCCACTATATTTCCACACTCACTAGAGGGGCCACATTGCATACTGTCTAGCAAAAATAGCCGATACAAGCTCAAAATGCGTCGCACTGCGGCGCGTTTTGAGCTTGTAGATCAGCATATTTGCTATTATTTGAATTGAAATCCTGAATTATTTGACATTTTTGCATTTCAATCCTGAAAATAACCCTTTTATTTAATTTCAAATGCATTTAGTTATAGTTATGTTAACTTTGCAAACTAAATCCAAATATATTGGACACAAAAAAAGACAATAACAGACTGAAGTAATTAAAGTGGCTCATGTTTGCATGATTGAAATTGCAACAGCTGAAATCAATAATATATCAGTATTCTGGAATTAACCTGTGGGCCGCATTAAGTGAAGGTGGGGGCCGCATGTGGCCCCCGGGCCGCCAGTTGCCCATGTATACCTTTGCGTATGCCTGTAAGGTCATCGGGGCTAGGGCAAGTTCTACGGGCTAAGATGGAGTCTGAAGAGGTGGGTTTTCAGACTACGGCGGAAGATTGGGAGTGAGTCTGTAGTTCTGACTGCAATGGGAAGTTCATTCCATAGTTTAGATTGGGAGTGAGTCTGTAGTTCTGACTGCAATGGGAAGTTCATTCCATAGTTTAGATTGGGAGTGAGTCTGCAGTTCTGACTGCAATGGGAAGTTCATTCCATAGTTTAGATTGGGAGTGAGTCTGTAGTTCTGACTGCAATGGGAAGTTCATTCCATAGTTTAGATTGGGAGTGAGTCTGCAGTTCTGACTGCAATGGGAAGTTCATTCCATAGTTTAGATTGGGAGTGAGTCTGTAGTTCTGACTGCAATGGGAAGTTCATTCCATAGGTTAGATTGTGAGTGAGTCTGTAGTTCTGACTGCAATGGGAAGTTAATTCCATAGTTTAGATTGGGAGTGAGTCTGTAGTTCTGACTGCAATGGGAAGTTCATTCCATAGTTTAGATTGGGAGTGAGTCTGCAGTTCTGACTGCAATGGGAAGTTCATTCCATAGTTTAGATTGGGAGTGAGTCTGTAGTTCTGACTGCAATGGGAAGTTCATTACATAGTTTAGATTGGGAGTGAGTCTGCAGTTCTGACTGCAATGGGAAGTTCATTCCATAGTTTAGATTGGGAGTGAGTCTGTAGTTCTGACTGCAATGGGAAGTTTATTCCATAGTTTTGGAGCCAGAAGGGAGAAGAGTTTGGGGGACGTGTGGAGCTTTGTCCCGGCTGTTTTTAATGAAGGTACTTCCAGCTCATCTGAACGCGCGGGAGGGTTTGTAGAGTTCGATCAGACCTGCCATACATTCAATTGACATTGAATTGACATTGAATGCCCAGATGTGTTTGTGTAAAAACACTAACACTGAAGACGAAGGTGAGGACGCATGTTTTGATTGGCTGGAATGAGATAATGTATGATGATAAGAGCACCCCTCACTTCACACAGGTGTGATTTTATTCATTTTTATCCAAACGAGGGACTTAGCGTTGCTAACGTGGCTATTGGACAAGGACGGGTTGGGGAGGGACTTAGCGTCGCTAACGTGCCTATTGGACAAGGACGGGTTGGGGAGGGACTTAGCGAAGAAGGGCTAATTGACCCGTTTGATGTTAATGTACAGATGCTACTGCCTACAGTCTGTATACTAACAGTGATGTTAATGTACAGATGCTACTGCCTACAGTCTGTAGACTAACAGTGATGTTAATGTACAGATGCTACTGCCTACAGTCTGTATACTAACAGTGATGTTAATGTACAGATGCTACTGCCTACAGTCTGTATACTAATAGTGATGTTAATGTACAGATGCTACTGCCTACAGTCTGTAGACTAACAGTGATGTTAATGTACAGATGCTACTGCCTACAGTCTGTAGACTAACAGTGATGTTAATGTACAGATGCTACTGCCTACAGTCTGTATACTAATAGTGATGTTAATGTACAGATGCTACTGCCTACAGTCTGTATACTAACAGTGATGTTAATGTACAGATGCTACTGCCTACAGTCTGTATACTAACAGTGATGTTAATGTACAGATGCTACTGCCTACAGTCTGTATACTAACAGTGATGTTAATGTACAGATGCTACTGCCTACAGTCTGTATACTAACAGTGATGTTAATGTACAGATGCTACTGTCTACAGTCTGTATACTAACAGTGATGTTAATGTACAGATGCTACTGCCTACAGTCTGTATACTAACAGTGAATGTTTGCAATACATTTAAACAACTCAGCTCTGGTCTTCAGTTAGTCTGCTTTGTAAATAAACGTACCTTATTTCGTCTGCGTCTGCCTGGGAAGTTCCCCATGTTGATGTCTTCCTTGTTGCTTCTTCTAACAGTTCTGGTGACAAATGACAACAACAGTGATGTTTATGCAAATTGGGTTAATGTAGGAATGAGACCGGGTTGGTTGTGTTCAGCGCTATCCAATGGCAGCTCTTCTACATAGACTTATATTGGCTTCAGTCCAATGGCAGCTCTTCTACATAGACTTCTATTGGCGATAAGTCCTGGACTGGAAGTTGGCAGAATGCACTGGAAACCGCCCAGCTTTAATGATCTTAAATCCCTTTATTTTAGATTATTTTGTAGTAATAGTACAACATAAACATTACAGAGACTTTAGTTGTTACTGTGCAATACTTTAAAACAGTTGTCATGTTGCACACATGACCTAAAATGGCTCTTATTTGTGCCGCCCTCGTTGAAAACAATGTATTTCCAACTCCAGCTTGTCCCTCTCCATCCAGGCTGCATGAACAGCGCTCGAGAGCTCAGTTTTCTGCAACCTTAATGACGCAACTCTCCTTAATGACGCAACTCCCCCCCCCCCCCCCCCCCCCCCACACACACACACACACACGTCAGACTATAAGAATGTTCAGAATGTCATGCACAGAATATACGTGTGTGTGTGTGTGTGTGTGTGTGTGTGTGTGTGTGTGTGTGTGTGTGTGAGAGAGAGAGAGAGAGAGAGAGAGAGACCAGGTAACGTCGTCAACCAAACTGAAGGCATGCAGGGCATTCTATGCCATCAAAATGTCTTAAAATACTTAAAATACTCATAGATGATCATAGAACCATAGAATCATAGAACCTTAGAGTCATAGAACCATAGAACCATATAAGAACCATAGAACCAATTCCCTGTGACCGCTTCTGACCGAGGCTACGTCATTGAACTTTTTTAGATTTTAGTTTATTTTATTTTTCATGTCATATGAAAGCAATCATAGGAATCATAGCTTCAAATTGACATATTGGTTGTTCAGTTTGACCCACCAGTTTTGGAGATATGGCTTATAGAGTAATGTCTTGCAGAGAAACAGCGAGTTGAGAAAACAGGCTTGAAAGGTTCACTTCTGTGGACTCTTGACATTACACCTAGCTACATGTTTAAGCATTTATTTCATATGTACATGTCTTCTGTGGACTCTAAGGCCCTCATTTTACCCCAAATTCGAGCGTCGGTTTTGGAGTACATTCACGTCGGCATGACATTTATGAAGTGATCCCAAACAGCTGATCCTTCCTTCATTTCATTCCTAGCAGTGATAAATGTGGCGGCTGAAATCAATCTGGCACGCCCTATGAAATCAAGCCTCGCCCTCGTTTTTGCGATATGAGCAACTGCAATACGACCAAACAACATATATGGAAACCATAGTTACATGATGGAAAAAGCCAATGAAAAAAGTTTACCCCGCTTGCCTTGCTGCCCCCCCCCCCCCCCCCACAACACACACACACACACAAACACACACACACAACTTGCAAGCCCAACTGGTGTGTTATCTAAATAAATAAAGAACGAACACCTGCATGAATTAAATAATAGCTGTAGGCCTATACCCTACACATGTTTGTTTCCCTCTCGCCTCGCTTGTCTGGCTGTCATGTCCACGCAAGCACGCACGCACGCACGCACGCAAGCACGCACGCACGCACGCACGCACGCACGCACGCACGCACGCACGCACCAAGGCTACATGACACATCACAGTTGCATTACGAGCATGTTGGAATACGTTTGTAGGCTACTATATTAATATCCCGTTTCCCGTTAATATCCCGTCCTCCCGACTCCCGAAAATGATCTCGCTTTTATCTGAATGACTGTCAAAGCACTTGATGATCACTAAATGGTGAATGATTAAGCCCCATAGGCAAGCTATATGCTTGTCATTGTCACTTGGAAATAAAGGCGTGCAGTCCATTTATGCCCAAATCATTTTTTATAATATCACAGGGATTATATATAGGCCTCTGATGTCACGCTCATGCGCTCCCAAATCATCTCACAAGTGTGCTCGCATAAATATGTTTAACAAGGTTTGATTAAGCATAAACTAGTACATTGTAAACATGTTACCGGTATATTGTTTTTAATTGCGCGATTTTAATTGCTTGTAAAGTTGGAAATCTCTCTTTTTCTTTTCTTTATACAGTTTTATATTAACATTTTAGGAGTGAATACATTATGTTTAGATGCCTGTGACAGCCTGTCAGCTGGTCAGTCAATGCTGCTCCGCTTTTCTACCACAGAAAAACAGCTGAGGACTTAAGCCTACGACAGCTCCCGACCTGATGCGATTTTTGTCCTGGCGCACGTTCAAGTTCAAGGTTTTGCGGAAATTTTAAAGGCCGAAAATGTCAGTAATTCCGGCATGCACCCATATTTTGGCGTACGCCGAGTTGATAAATGAGGGCCTAACATTAAGCATTTATTTCATATTTACATGTCTTGTGGTCTCTAACATTACACCTAGCTACATGTTTAAGCATTTATTTCATATTTACATGTCTTCTGTGGTCTCTAACATTACACCTAGCTACATGTTTAAGCATTTATTTCATATTTACATGTCTTCTGTGGTCTCTAACATTACACCTAGCTACATGTTTAAGCATTTATTTCATATTTACATGTTTTCTGTGGTCTCTAACATTACACCTAGCTACATGTTTAAGCATTTATTTCATATTTACATGTCAGCTCTGACACTTATTTCAGACATGCTCTAGTAGGTGAAGAGTCTGCCTGTGCTATTAACTCATTTTGGATTAAAATGAATACATAAATAAATCAGTTTTTCTCCTCTCCTGAACGGTTAGTCTTGCCCCAATGACTGTCTCTGTACCAAAATGAGTCACCTATGTTTGTGAGATGTGGGAAAAACGGGATAAACACCAAACCGAGAATCTGCTTTACACCAGTGGCTCCCAAAGGGGGGTCCGGGGACCCCCAGGGGTCCCCGAGGGAGTTCCAGGGGGTCCCCAGCTAATAGTTTGGTACCAAATGGACCCTTATGTGGGTCTGTAACTCTGAGAGTGTACAAATGGAACCATTTGTACACTCTCAGAGTTACATTAACTTTGATTTTACAATATAAATTGGGGGTCTCAGAGATAGACATGCCATTAAATGGGGGGTCCGTAGCCTGTTGCATATGAAACTGGGGGTCCTTGAAATGAAAATGTTGAACATAACTGCTATTCTCCATATTCAGACCACGGCCATCTTACCATATAAGTTAATGGCAAGGTGCTACCAAGGTGCAACGTCCATAGACAGCCCATTCATCCAAACAGAACAGTCCTATCTGATTGTATTAAACAACGTCAAACTCACCAACATTGCAGCTGTACGGAAAGCTTGAATTATTCTTTCTATCCTCAAAGCGTTTGTTTCATAAAAATCCACCGTAGACATGTTGTTATGAGCTACTTTGTGGCCTTGTGCAGGTGATTCTTTTTCTAAGTGCTGGAGTTTGGAAGTGCTCGTTAGACATCACTCAACATCCCATGTGTACCACCTGTTTTGAATTAGCACATAATGCAGGAGGCAGCAGTACGTCGCTTTACCGAAAACGAGTGCTTCCAAACTCTGATGGAAACATGGCCGCGGTCTGCAAATGGTCAATAGAGCCGTAAAAATCTTCTCTTATGGGGGTCCCTGGTATATCTTTTCTAATGGGTGTCCGTGGGGCTGATTAGTGTCATTTTGGGGGGTCCTTGACATGGAAAAGTTTGGGAGCCACTGGTGTAGAGCAGTGGTTCCCAAACTTTTTCATGTCAAGGACCCCCAGTTTGACATGCATTAGTCTACGGACCCCCATTTAATGGCATTTCTATCTCTGGGACCCCCAATTTATATTGTAAAAATCACTGTTAGTTTAACTCTGACGTGCAAATGGTTCCATTTGTACACTCTCAGAGTTACAGACCCATAAGGGTCCTTTTGGTTCCAAACTATCATTTAGCTGGGGACCCCTGGAACTCCCTCAAGGACCCCTGGGGGTCCCCGGACCCCACTTTGGTAACCACTGCTCTACACACAGAATTCTGCAAAAAACACCAAATAACGCAGGTCAGAATTAGGACGACACCGACTCATAATCAAAATAAAAAGAGAGCACGTAATAGTAATAAAAATAATTAGCATAATAATTATAATAATAATTATATCTGGGATATAAAACATAGTACTCAAAGCCACTTTACATGTGGAGAGAACAAAAAGAAAATTACAACTTCATAAGGAAAAGATAAAGAAGTAAAAGATAAGAATTTAAAAGCAATAAAACAGTAAAAGTATTTGGAAGCACGCACGCACACCTTCTCATCGTGGTTGCGTACCAAGCATTCTCACCAGAAACAGCCGAGCACTCAAAGGTATTTTCTGTGCGTGACATTCTGAACATTCTTATAGTCTGACATGACTGTGTGTGTGTGTGTGTGTGTGTGCCACTTTACATGTGGAGAGAACAAAAAAATAAATAAAAAATTACAACTTCATAAGGAAAAGATAAAGAAGTAAAACTGTGTGTGTGTGTGTGTGTGTGTGTGTGTGTGTGTGTGTGTGTGTGTGTGTGTGTGTGTGTGTGAGTGAGTGAGAGAGAGAGAGAGAGAGAGAGAGAGAGAGAGAGAGAGAGAGAGAGAGAGAGACAGACACCAGGTAACGTCAACCAAAGCTGTGAAGGAGCTGAGAGACTATGCCATTAAAATGTCTTAAAATACTTAAAATACTCATAGATGATCATAGAACCATAGATTGTGTGACCGCTTCTGACCGAGGCTAAGTCATTGAACTTTTGTTCACTTCTGTGGTCTCTAACATTACACCTAGCTACATGTTTAAGCATTTATTTCATATTTACATCATGTCTTCTGTGGTCTCTAAGGCCCTCATTTATCAATTGAGTGTAAAATCTGCCCCAAATTCGAGCGTCGGTTTTGGAGTACATTCACGTCGGCATGACATTTATGAAGTGATCCCAAACAGCTGATCCTTCCTTCATTTACACCCTTTTGGTGTTTTAAGCATTATGTTATACTTTAGCTATTGAAAAATAGCAGATTACAAGCTCATAGCGCGGCACCGAGTGCCGCGCTATGAGCTTGTAGTTCTGCTGTTTTTTGAAAAATCGTAGCACAAATTTATATATTCTTTCAGAGCAAACATAGAAACATATTTTGTTTTCAGAAAACTGTCATGATTTAGATGTCAGTTGTGCTCAAACTATTTCATGTCAAGGACCCCAACAATTATTATATGTATTTGGCCTCCGACCCCCATCTCAAAATATGACCCTCCAGAAGCAAAGATGAGTTAAAATGTTCGCTCTGAAAGAATATATATTCCAAATTTGCGCTAAGATTTTTCAAAAAACCAGATCTACAAGCTCATAGCGCGGCACCGAGTGCCGCGCTACAAGCTTGTAGATCTGCTGTTTTCAATAGCTAAAGGCTTAAAGGCTTAAAAACACCAAAAGGGGTTCCCGCCCAGAATGGGTTTTGGGGGTCGTTGAAATTTAAAAAAAAGTTTGAGCACCACCACTGTATGTACACTAAATGGAACAGAGCCTTAATTAGTATCAATATCATCGGTAACACCTGTGATTAAGGAAGCAGGGTGTAGTGTGTGTGTGTGTGTGTGTGTGTGTGTGTGTGTGTGTGTGTGTGTGTGTGTGTGTGTGTGTGTGTGTGTGTGTGTGTGTGTGTGTGTGTGTGTGCGCGTCCATACAGCAGCATGCTTAGCCTCCATTAATTAAACAGACATGATGAACAACACTTACCATGAATTCATCCTGGTGCTTTAATCCCACGTTGTTAAAACATCAAGCAGTCCAGACTGTTCAGAGGCTGTGTGTCAGAGAGAGAGAGACACAGAGAGAGAGAGAGAGGAGAGATAACCTGTTTGTTTCCACAAACACACAAGCCAAAAAATGGGTGTGTCTAAAGCCACACTCCCGTGTTTTTCTCACTGACATTAACACACTGGGTGTGTCTATTTGTACGTCTCTAAATGTGTTGATGATTTGAACATGGTGGACCCTCTTGTAAACAATGCTTTATTGGGTCGTCCACTCACAGTTAACAGTCTTTGTATTGAGTTTGTGCTTGAAATGTACTGTAATTCTGCAAACTGTTAATAAATACTTCCAGTATAACCAGTAGTGTGTCATTTCAGTTTCTAGGTGTAGGTTCCCTTTAAACAACAGCATGGTGACACAGAGAGAGAGAGAGAGAGAGAGAGAGAGAGAGAGAGAGAGAGAGAGAGAGATCACTTGTTTGTGGAAACAAGTTATTTCTCTAACAAGACAGACACACACACACACACACACACACACACACACACACACACACACACACACACACACACACACACACACACACACACACACACACACACACACACACACACACACACACACACACACACACACACACACACACACACACACACACACACACACACAAACCATGCTATGTTAGTAAGAATTAAGATAATCAGAATCAATCTCTGTTGTCACATTACATCACATTACAAGTAAGGTGGGTGAAAAACATGGCTGTGTCTTCATGCTCATCAACGCAGGGAAAAACCTGCTTGTGTCCAAGGTATATTAAATGGAGGTAAGGTCACCAACGTCATTTTCGCTATCACGCAATTCCAGGCGGCAGATTCGTCGCACCATGGGAGCCAAACTGCACCCGGATGTTCAGCAGAATGCACTGGAGTCGATGAGAGCTCAGTGACCAGCTCTATTTATATATAAAATACACTGGAGTCGATGAGAGCTCAGTGACCAGCTCTATTTATATATAAAATACACTGGAGTCGATGAGAGCTCAGTGACCAGCTCTATTTATATATAAAATACACTGGAGTCGATGAGAGCTCAGTGACCAGCTCTATTTATATATAAAATACACTGGAGTCAATGAGAGCTCGGTGACCAGCTCTATTTATATATAAAATACACTGGAGTCAATGAGAGCTCAGTGACCAGCTCTATTTATATATAAAATACACTGGAGTCAATGAGAGCTCAGTGACCAGCTCTATTTATATATAAAATACACTGGAGTCAATGAGAGCTCGGTGACCAGCTCTATTTATATATAAAATACACTGGAGTCAATGAGAGCTCGGTGACCAGCTCTATTTATATATAAAATACACTGGAGTCAATGAGAGCTCAGTGACCAGCTCTATTTATATATAAAATACACTGGAGTCAATGAGAGCTCAGTGACCAGCTCTATTAATATAAAATACACTGGAGTCAATGAGAGCTCAGTGACCAGCTCTATTTATATATAAAATACACTGGAGTCAATGAGAGCTCATGAACAAACGCTATTTCTGAATGACTGAGATCTTTTGTAAAGCAATCACTTTTGGAAAATAACAGAAGACATGTAACACATTATTGTCTTCTGTGTTGCTTTTCGATGTGTACACTGTGTCATTTTATAGAGGGATGGCAGTACAATCGAATGATCTACCCATATTTCAGGATGTCTTCTAATTGAAATGATGAGTAAGCATCTATGACAAAGGGCCATGAAAATATTACCTTTTTAAAAAAAAGTGGTCATGTGGCTCAATTTGCCCCAGGTAAGGGGTAAGTTGATCCAAGTCGAGGGGCAAGTCGAACCACTTATCAATAATAATATAATAAGTTTTCCTTTTGCAAATAGTCTTATTTATTTGTTTATTTATTATTTAAACAATATTAAGACAATTAAATAATGTTTGTTATTCAGAACCTTATTTTTGCAATATTGTTAATACAATATTACAAACTTCTCTTAAATGTGTATGTACATGAAAATTAAAGGTCATTCAGTATAATTTGAGTAGCAAAGACTTAATAAAAAAAATATGAATAGTGATTCCCATTGACTCAATTTACCCCCGGACATGAAAGTGTCAGCACAGTCACGTGACCATGACACTTCCTTCTCTAATCTTCCTTGGTTGTGTCTATAGGCTCATCGACGCAGTGAAAAACGATAGAGAAAACCGTAGGGACAAACTAGCCATTGGACCGCGCGGTACTATAGGTTTGACACCCTGAAAAAGGCTCCTGGGGCCCTTCATTGGCCATTGATTTTGTTAAATTTAGGTCAGAAAGATGAAAAAAAAACACACAGAAAATCACGAAAATGTTGCGCGCACACACGCACGCGCACTATGGGGGTCCTGCAAAATGTACTGGTCCAGGGGCCCAGGGACCCAGGGGCCCTGGGACCCAGGGCCCAGGGGCCCTGGGACCCAGGGGCCCTGGGACCCAGGGGCCAGGGGCCCTGGGACCCAGGGGCTCTTGTAGGGGTTAATCCGTCCCTTGAGAAAAGAGAGGGTGCATAATATGACCAATGTGAGAGCATAATAAATAAAAGGTCATACTGAAGGTATGTGTACGAATGTAAATTAAATTAGACTGCATGAATCAGTTCGGTCTTTGCATCAGACTTAGCTCTTTAAGTTAAGTTTATTAATTATCATGACGTCACATGCACGCACGCACGTGCACTCGCACGCACGTGCGCATGTTATGTGCACAGAAGAGCTGATATAGCCTAAGCCTATATTGTTTAAAGCAGTGGTTCTCAAAGTGGGGTACGGGGACCCCTAGGGGTCCCCCCAGCTAAATGATAGTTTGTAACTGAATGGACCCTTATCGGTCTGTAACTCTGAGTGTACAAATGGAACCAAATGGACCCTTATGGGTCTGTAACTCTGAGAGTGTACAAATGGAACTAAATGGACCCTTATGGGTCTGTAACTCAGAGAGTGTACAAATGGAACCAAATGGACCCTTATGGGTCTGTAACTCTGAGAGTGTACAAATGGAACCAAATGGACCCTTATGGGTCTGTAACTCAGAGAGTGTACAAATGGAACCAAATGGACCCTTATGGGTCTGTAACTCTGAGAGTGTACAAATGGAACCAAATGGACCCTAATGGGTCTGTAACTCAGATAGTGTACAAATGGAACCAAATGGACCCTAATGGGTCCATTTGGTTCCATTTGTACACTCTCAGAGTTAAATTAACTTTGATTTTTACAATATACAGAGATAGAAATGGTTAATTCAGGTCAAACTGGGGGTCCTTGAAATGAAAATGGTTGAGAATCACTGCTAGAGCCGTAAAGATCTTCTCTCATGGGGGTCCCTGGCATATCTCTTCAATGGGGGTCCCTGGAATACCTCTTCAATGGGGGTCCCTGGAATACCTCTTCAATGGGGGTCCCTGGAATACCTCTTCAATGGGGGTCCCTGGAATACCTCTTCAATGGGGGTCCCTGGAATACCTCTTCAATGGGGGTCCCTGGCATATCTCTTCAATGGGGGTCCGCAGGCTAATTATGGCCAATTTGGGGGTCCTTGACATTCATAGTGCACGATGACAGTTGGTGGATGTAGTGAAGAACTACAAGCGACGCATTGTGAGCGTGTAGATCTGCTATTTACACACACACACACACACACACACACACACACACACACACACACACACACACACACACACACACACACACACACACACACACACACACACACACACACACACACACACACACACACACACACACACACACACACACACACACACACACACACACACACACAGGGTGGCATGCGGACCAGCTGGTTTGGAGAGCAGGTCAGATTAGTTGTTACTTCCTCTTCAGCGTCTGTTTCTTTGAACTGCAGACGTCCTTTTAACCCATTCAGGACGGGAACCCCTTTATGTTACACTTCAACCCATTCAGGCCTGACGTCGACATTTAAACAAAGTTCTTCTAAATCATGACAGTTTTCTGATTAGTTTATATCTCAGTGGTGCTCAACATTTCATGTCAAGGACCCCAACAATGATATGTAATCGGCCGCCGACCCTTATCTGAAAAGATTTGAGTTAAAAACTTTAAAAGAAGCAAAGATTTGAGTTAAAAACGTTCACTCTGAATGAATATATATTCAAAGCGTTGCACCACATTTTCATGATTTTTCAAAAATAGCAGACCTACAAGCTC
This sequence comes from Electrona antarctica, assembly GCF_951216825.1. NCBI lineage: Eukaryota > Metazoa > Chordata > Actinopteri > Myctophiformes > Myctophidae > Electrona > Electrona antarctica. The sequence goes on along the minus strand of NC_136803.1, from coordinate 2,810,883 downwards.
GTAGCGCGGCACTCGGTGCCGCACTATGAGCTTGTAGGTCTGCTATTTTTCAATAGCCAAAGCATAACATAAGGCTTTAAAACACCAAAAGGGGTTCCCGCACAGAATGGCTTAAACCCATTCAGGACGGGAACCCCATTATGTTATACTTTAGCTGTTGAAAAATAGCAGATCTATAGAGCACCGAAGTCTGACGTCAATATCGGTAGAGGGCGCAAATCCACAGGTTTGTGTACTTTTTATTTGCATTGTAATCCCCATAGGGGGGATTTTAGATCGCCTCATATAAGAACTGTGTTTCCAAAATAAACATGTCACCCTGGCCGTTTCACTCATATGGATATGAAGAATCAACTGACTGAGAGAAAACACTATTGTTACTGCTACTGAATTAGTTACATTTTCACTAGAAACATATATGAGTGACTGACGGTCGTAAACGATACAGAGACACCTCCCTGACAATATAACGATACAGAGACACCTCCCTGACAATATAACGATACAGAGACACCTCCCTGACAATATAACGATACAGAGACACCTCCCTGACAATATAACGACACAGAGACACCTCCCTGACAATATAACGATACAGAGACACCTCCCTGATAATATAACGATACAGAGACACCTCCCTGACAATATAACGACACAGAGACACCTCCCTGACAATATAACGATACAGAGACACCTCCCTGACAATATAAAGACACAGAGACACCTCCCTGACAATATAACGATACAGAGACACCTCCCTGACAATATAACGATACAGAGACACCTCCCTGGGGGTCGGCGGACAATAAGTTTGCCTTATAGATTAGGTGCGACTGCTTATATGAACTACTCGGTCACCGTCACACATCAAAACAAAATCACGAAAATGTTGCGCGCACGCACGCACGCGCACTATGGGGGTCCTGCAAAATGTACTGGTCCAGGGGCCCAGGGGCCCTGGGACCCAGGGGCCCTTGTAGGGGTTAATCCGTCCCTTGAGAAAAGAGAGGGTGCATAATATGACCAATGTGAGAGCATAATAAATAAAAGGTCATACTGAAGGTATGTGTACGAATGTAAATTAAATTAGTCTGCATGAATCAGTTCGGTCTTTGCATCAGACTTAGCTCTTTAAGTTAAGTTTATTAATTATCATGACGTCACATGCACGCACGCACGTGCACTCGCACGCACGTGCGCATGTTATGTGCACAGAAGAGCTGATATAGCCTAAGCCTATATTGTTTAAAGCAGTGGTTCTCAAAGTGGGGTACGGGGACCCCTAGGGGTCCCCCCAGCTAAATGATAGTTTGTAACTAAATGGACCCTTATGGGTCTGTAACTCTGAGTGTACAAATGGAACCAAATGGACCCTTATGGGTCTGTAACTCAGAGAGTGTACAGATGGAACCAAATGGACCCTTATGGGTCTGTAACTCAGAGAGTGTACAAATGGAACCACATAGACCCTTATGGGTCTGTAACTCTGAGAGTGTACAAATGGAACCAAATGGACCCTTATGGGTCTGTAACTCAGAGTGTACAAATGGAACCAAATGGACCCTTATGGGTCTGTAACTCAGAGAGTGTACAAATGGAACCAAATGGACCCTAATGGGTCTGTAACCCTGAGTGTACAAATGGAACCAAATGGACCCTAATGGGTCTGTAACTCAGAGAGTGTACAAATGGAACCAAATGGACCCTAACACTAAGTTAAATTAACTTTGATTTTTACAATATACAGAGATAGAAATGGTTAATTCAGGTCAAACTGGGGGTCCTTGAAATGAAAATGGTTGAGAATCACTGCTAGAGCCGTAAAGATCTTCTCTCATGGGGGTCCCTGGCATATCTCTTCAATGGGGGTCCCTGGAATACCTCTTCAATGGGGGTCCCTGGAATACCTCTTCAATGGGGGTCCCTGGAATACCTCTTCAATGGGGGTCCGCAGGCTAATTATGGCCAATTTGGGGGTCCTTGACATTCATAGTGCACGATGAGAGTTGGTGGATGTAGTGAAGAACTACAAGCGACGCATTGTGAGCGTGTAGATCTGCTATTTCCACTACACACACCCACACCCACACCCACACACACACACACACACACACACACACACACACACACACACACACACACACACACACACACACACACACACACACACACACACACACAGGGTGGCATGCGGACCAGCTGGTTTGGAGAGCAGGTCAGATTAGTTGTTACTTCCTCTTCAGCGTCTGTTTCTTTGAACTGCAGACGTCCTTTTAACCCATTCAGGACGGGAACCCCTTTATGTTACACTTCAACCCATTCAGGCCTGACGTCGACATTTAAACAAAGTTCTTCTAAATCATGACAGTTTTCTGATTAGTTTATATCTCAGTGGTGCTCAACATTTCATGTCAAGGACCCCAACAATGATATGTAATCGGCCGCCGACCCTTATCTGAAAAGATTTGAGTTAAAAACTTTAAAAGAAGCAAAGATTTGAGTTAAAAAACGTTCACTCTGAATGAATATATATTCAAAGCGTTGCACCACATTTTCATGATTTTTCAAAAATAGCAGACCTACAAGCTCGTAGCAGATCTATAGAGCACCGAAGTCTGACGTCAATATCGGTAGAGGGCGCAAATCCACAGGTTTGTGTACTTTTTATTTGCATTGTAATCCCCATAGGGGGGATTTTAGATCGCCTCATATAAGAACTGTGTTTCCAAAATAAACATATCACCCCGGCCGTTTCACTCATATGGATATGAAGAATCAACTGACTGAAAACACTATTGTTACTGCTACTGAATTAGTTACATCCCCATTTTACAAGCTCAAAATGGGGATCCTTAATAAAAATCAAAAAATCTCCAGCCTGACAGATACAACACTGTCTCCCAGCTGCACCAGCCTGGTGAAGACTACTCCTGCCATTACCAATTTTAAACAACAGCTCCCACATATGGAGCTCTCACAAGATATGTACTGACAACAAAATGCTGGACCTACCAATTCAGACAGAAAACTATGAGGACAAGTGAATTACAATTCACAATTACAATTAACAATTAATTCACAATTAATCAACAAAATCTGACAAAAAAATGCTCTCTCTCCTTCCATGAGAGCAGCAGCATGTGTTCGCACCATTCAACACCCCCCACTACACTCACCACACACTTACACTGCTGATCTACTGATTAACACACCCCACTTTGTATGTTAGTATTGTTTGATTCATATGTTTGTTTATATGGTAAATAAATATTGGTTTGTGCACTTTTAAACAGCCGTGTGTCTTCCTCCTTTGTTATGGCCCAAGAGCCAGGTCATAACAGAGTGTGTGTGTGTGTGTGTGTGTGTGTGTGTGTGTGTGTGTGTGTGTGTGTGTGTGTGTGTGTGTGTGTGTGTGTGTGTGTGTGTGTGTGTGTGTGTGTGTGTGTGTGTGTGTGGTCGGCATGGCCTGTAACATTAAGGCCCTAGCTGGTATGTTCATACAAGTTAAAATGATTGATCAGGAACTGTTCATACAAGTTAAAATGATTGATCAGGAACTGTTCATACAAGTTAAAATGATTGATCAGGAACTGTTCATACAAGTTAAAATGATTGATCAGGAACTGTTCATACAAGTTAAAATGATTAATCAGGAACTGTTCATACAAGTTAAAATGATTAAATGCTAAATGTCAATAGCATGTGTCTGTTACAGTGCTTAAAGGGAAACTTCACCCTTTTTGCAAAAGAATATATGTTAATGACAAGATTTAGAACTCTTCCTTCTTGGACTACATGTTGTGTCTTCTGGTGTTTTAACCATTATTTTAAACTTCATCTATTGAAAAATAGCAGATCTACGAGCTTGTAGATCTGCTATTTTTTGAAAAATATTATAATGTGGCACAAATCTTTGAATATATTCCTCTGTGGGGGTGGTGTGTGTGTGCGTGTGCGTGTGCGTGTGCGTGGGCGTGGGCGTGTGTGTGTGTGTGTGTGTGTGTGTGTGTGTGTGTGTGTGTGTGGCAATGCTTAAATGCTAAATGTTTAGTCATAGAATGGGAAGGAGGAAAGCAGAAGTTGGAAAGCATTTCCTGTACAATGGGCTGTTTACCACACATGCAAGCACGATAGCGTATGGTGCACGTCGGACAGGTGTGTGTGTGTGTGTGTGTGTGTGTGTGTGTGTTTGTATGTGTGTGTGTGTGTGTGTGTGTGTGGTCACATGACCCCTCCCATGCAGTACTCTTCATTGACGAACACAATTACCCCTTCGATAAACCCCACCCCAAAAAGCGATTGTCCAATTAATGCCAATCCAAATAGTTTAGCAACTGTTGCTATGCAGGTATAGCTTTCGTCAACCTCATACGTTCGGAGTGGACACTGACGTTATGTGGACACTGACGTTAGGAGGATTAATCTGTGTACTCACAGATTAATCCTCCTCCCCTCCCCCTCCCCTGGGAACACTGGCCAGGTGCTCCCAATGCACTGATTGGCAATTCAGAACCTGTGGGAAGCAAAGAAATAGGCCTACCTAACAAACCACACAGGCCCTAGTAGGCCAAACTACAAGGGGCTGTGACACCCTCCCCCTACAAAACCAGGACCCTTAAGGGACCGAGACACTATCAGCTAATAATCCAAATTTCATGTACTAAATATTTGTGACATTTAGCAATCAATAATCGAAAATGTAACCAAAGTCTGTTTGGCAGATGTTTTTGGTTTTTCCCACACCAAACCGAACCAGACTTACCCTCCCAATTTAGATGAAACAGGAAACAAATACAAAATAGAGCACAACCTATGCTTGCTGATGTTAAAATAGTTAACAGTGGCGGTTTGGCTGAGGGGCAGGTAACCCGGTCAGCTCTATAGCCCTAATGCACAACCGCACCAGCTCGTTTGGAGCTCCACCTCTCAGAGGCGGGAGGCCAGCCGAGACTATCGTCCCCCCCAGCGTATGAAACTACCACACTGTGGCATGATGTTTCACCCTAAAGCTGCCAGCAGCTTTGACAGCTATATAGTCAATTCATTATTATTATTTTTAAGGATGGGAATCTGCGCAAACCATACACCTGCCAAACCAACTTAATCAAACCAATATAACCAACGTACCAGACATAATTTACCTAAGATAACTATAAACCAACATTAAGACAAACTCCAAAATTAATTTCAGCTCAACCAATTCAATCTGCATCCAGCACACCAGGCCCCTCATCAGCAACTAAGATTACCGTAGTATTCTTGAAGCATTTAAGAATAGAGGAACAGGGACATAGGTAGATACGAGACAGAAACAGACCAGACTTGAAAATGACAAAACACAGTTCACGTTGTCCAATATAATACTCGCCCTCACAACATTTTCTGATCCAACATACACAATCCAGTACCCTTTAATAAGGCCAACCTGAATACAACAGCGGGTGGAGGCTCCTCCCAGTTCACTGGGAGTGTGCACACAAAGCCCCAACCTATCCATCCAGCATTGCCCTTGACCAAACCCCCCTCCCCAACCGACCCATATGTCAGAAGGACAGGGGAAACGAACACTGCCTCCCAGCCATTCTGGCCTGATGAGACAAATCGCATACTAGACAGTCAGTTTACATTCTCCGCAAATTAAACAAGTGATTGGTCGGGAAAATATCGTATCCGGGGGAAATACAGCGGTCGGATGTTCCAGAGGATACATCCGTCCAATAGCTTCTCTGCCTTATGTTGTGACCAGGCTTTTCTTTTCGCAGATAAGTAAGCCTGGGACCGAGGCCAACCATCTACAGCCTGACAGATACAACACTGTCTCCCAGCTGCACCAGCCTGGTGAAGACTACTCCTGCCATTACCAATTTTAAACAACAGCTCCCACATATGGAGCTCTCACAAGATATGTACTGACAACAAAATGCTGGACGTACCAATTCAGACAGAAAACTATGAGGACAAGTCAATTACAATTCACAATTACAATTAACAATATTAATCAACAAAATCTGACAAAAAATGCTCTCTCTCCTTCCATGAGAGCAGCAGCATGTGTTCGCACCATTCAACACCCCCCACTACACTCACCACACACTTACACTGCTGATCTACTGATTAACACACCCCACTTTGTATGTTAGTATTGTTTGATTCATATGTTTGTTTATATGGTAAATAAATATTGGTTTGTGCACTTTTAAACAGCCGTGTGTCTTCCTCCTTTGTTATGGCCCAAGAGCCAGGTCATAACAGAGTGTGTGTGTGTGTGTGTGTGTGTGTGTGTGTGTGTGTGTGTGTGTGTGTGTGTGTGTGTGTGTGTGTGTGTGTGTGTGTGTGTGTGTGTGTGTGTGTGCGCGCGCGCGTGCATGTGCGTGTGTGTGTGTGTGAAAACCGCAACCTGAAGGTCAGCACCAAAGTTGCCGTCTACAATGCAATTTGTGTGTCTACCCTACTCTATGGGGCAGAGACATGGACTCCATATCTACCCTACTCTATGGGGCAGAGACATGGACTCCATATCTACCCTACTCTATGGGGCAGAGACATGGACTCCATATCGACGCCACCTCAAAAACCTGGAGGCCTTCCACATCCGCTGCCTTCAGAGGATCCTTGAAATATCCTGGGAGGACAGAGTCCCCCACACTGAGATTCTAAACAACACAGAATCCACCTGCATGGAAGCAGCTGTGGCCAAAAAACACCTGCGGTGGATAGGACACACTATCCGCATGCCTGACCACCGCCTGCCCCGCCAAGTCCTCTACGGCCAACTGCATGATGCAAAGCGTGCCGCTGGTGGACAGAAGAGGCGCTACAGGGACTACACCAAAGACCTCCTAAAGCGCACTACCATAAACCCCACGCAGCTCGAAGCTCTGGCACACGACCGCTCAGCCTGGCAGGTCACATGTGCCAGGGCAATTTCGCAGATAAGCGACAACAACCAACAGAGGAGGCTCGAGAGACGCGCCCAGCGACACCGGAGGGAAGCCGGCGTTCCTCCGGCAGGCGGGATCCCCTGTCCCGCCTGTGGAAAGATCTGCGGCTCGCGCATCGGCCTCGACAGCCACACCTAGTGGCATCAGCGGCAACAACGCTGGCATAAAGAGGATGCACATGCATAAAGCGAATGGCAAATCGAGTGGCAAAGTGAGTTTAACATTGTTTAACGTTGTTTAATGCAATCAGATAGGACTTTTCTTGGATGTATGGGCTGTACGTCGAGGCCAGAAAGTCATTTTTTGGCACTCAGGCGTTCCTGCATTACTTCCAGATATGAAGATGATGTCACTCACACGCATACCCTCTTTTGCAAAGTTTAGCAAAAAACGACTGCACGTTTCAGACAGAACTGCTATTTCTGGAGGAATTTGAAGAAAAAAAACAGGAAATACCTTCGGGCTTGGTCCCTTATTAATAAAATAAATAAATAATAATAATAATAATAATAATAATAATAAACTGCTACATGGGGTCTGGATTGATTCCATGATGTTTCTTACCTGGCGTTGTTGTGCTGCAGTCTAAGAAGACGACCTCAGTTCTATGACAGGACAGACGTCCTCAGTGCTATGGCAGGAAGGACGTCCTCAGTGCTATGGCAGGACAGACGTCCTCAGTGTGACAGGACAGGTCAAGTCCACTGCTTTAAGAAGGACTCCACTCCACCTGCCCATGAAAGGACAGGAAACACAGTGTCATTGGAGGATGCAGGTCTGATTGGTCAGCGTGTTGCTCAGGCCTCGCCTACTAGCACAACATTCAGCTATAGAGACACACGGGGACTATACATGTCACGCCCCCAAATGAGACAGCGGCCCCACTTCTGGTCCGTTTCAACTGTGTACTGCAGCTGCCAATGCAATCCCTATGAGAGGCATCATGAAATACCCTAATTTCACTGGTTAATTACTGAGGCTATAGCGATTTTTTTTGTGTTCTAATAAAGTGTCCCATATGTTTGATTTGTCCTTTTCAATGTCACATACCTGCCATCTCAATATACATCCTACAATGTACTATAATATACTCCATCAGTTTGTGAAAAGTGCTAGCATTGTAAATCTCAAGTCAAAGTGGTCGCACGGTATATACGTCACGGTTGCATCCCTTGAGGTTTTCAATACCCAGATATATTTGTTGAATTTCGTTTTATATGATATGTATTTGTTGAAAATGATCTAAACAGCTTCTTGCAAGACTATTATTAATACTCATCTGGAGAATTCACTAGGTAGTTGAAAATGTCAGGATGTCACTCCTCCATTTAGCTGGGTTATTTTCCCATGCAACTATTCAGCAAAGTTAATTATACAACAAGTTGACAGCGGTAAAACACACCGTCGGAGCTCCGTGGTAGGTAGAACATATATAGTAAGCCTGTGACATGTTCAAAATATAGACATGAATAACAAAGTCAGTCGGGATCGGGATGTATATTGAGAATTCCACTCTTCAAAGTCGGCGCTCGTAGCCTCGTAAAGGCAGTGACGTCCCTTAAAAGCGACAGGTTCTCTGTCTGCCGTCAACCCTCTGCTCCGTTAACATTATGGGTAACTCATTCAAGTGGTAAATTAAATGTGAAATACATCCTCTATTGAGAAAACAACAATATATGTTGACAAAGACACTTCATACATTTGAAAACATATTTTTATTCAAATCAATATAGTCTTCAGTTCATTTCATATTATTTTAAAAGTAGGCTAACTACAGTTGAATTTCAATGGACTTCTATGGGCTGGCCTGCAGTATCCGTGCCAACGGACCAGAAGTGGGGACAATGTCTCATTTGGGGGCGTGACATTTGTAGTCCCCGTGTGTCTCTATACCATCAGTTCTAACTCACACCAATAGCCTCGTCAGCACATCTCCCCCCCCCCCCCCCCCCCCCCCACCCCCACACGGAAAACAACCACACTGGCTTCCTGTCAAGTTCTGCATCTATTGCAAAACACAACCGCTTCCTCCTTCTCTCACGTACAGATGTCGAAACGCCCTCCCTGAACGCCCTCCCTAAAGAATTGTGTATTTGTAGGTCTCTAAATGTTATGATGAATTGAACATGGTGGGCCAAGTGTAATGCTTTTATGGTATCGTCCACAGCTAACAGTTTTTGTATTGAGTTGTGCTTGAAACGTACTGTAATTCTGCAAACTGTTAATAAATACTTCAATCAACTAGCTGATCTACATCGACACGTTGTGAGCTTGTAGATTGGCAATTTGAACTATTCAAACATTTAAGAAAAAATCACACATGTGTGAACTGAGTGGTGTAAGGTCTTATATAGACTGATCAACTGTGGTCTGACGTAATGTCTGACGTAATGAAATCACACCCGTGTGAACTGGGTGACCATAGCAACCATGCTCATTTTTTGGTACGAACAGACAGACGTACGGACAGACAGACAGACACAAAGCCAGTTGTAGGAGTGGTTTACACCACTCAAAAAGGTAAAGAAGTTTAGGGATACAAGCCTCCTCCTGGCACTTTTTATAGTTTTTTGAATGTTTTATTGAATTGTTTTATATTGTGCTAAATCAAATCAAATCAAATCAAATTAAATATTGTGACTTGGGTTTGTTGTGTCGACCACAATGGTAAGAATGTAATGTAGATAACATGTAATTTAAACATGTAATGTAGATAACACTACACTACACTAGCGCCACCATCAGGCTGTGAGCCACTCTATGCACCAATCACAATACATTAGAAACTATAAATCTAGTTCTATTTCAGAACCATGGATGGAGTCACTGCTAGCTCTAATACATAAATATATTGTTGTACTAGTAGTTAGTGCTTTGCTTGGTGTTGACAGCCCTACACTCTCACACCTCAACGGTCCTTTTAACACCCTCAGTGGCATAAACGGAGGTCTCCGTTCAAATAGTTACGCTACTTCAGCTACATCCGGGATAGCGTCGCTAAATGTGATCCGTAGCTGCAAATCGCTGGGCGCTCTGATGTAATGGTCCTAAATACCCCCGGGCGTTCGGGGTGTTAATTATTGTGTGTGTGTGTGTGTGTGGGTGTGTGTGTGTGTGTGTGTGTGTGTGTGTGTGTGTGTGTGTGTGTGTGTGTGTGTGTGTGTGTGTGTGTGTGGGAGTTGGAACCGGAGACCGATTGGGTCTCCATTGACCCGCTGAGCGCTGTCCAGAGGTGGACAGCCGCCCGCGGGGGCAATGGGGCTCAAGAGGTTAAATTAAGCTTAAATTAAAGCTTAAATGTATATTAAATTGCACATTAGGACTTATTGGCCCAGCAACATTATTTCAGTTGTGAGATTTGACTTTGCGCGCGCGCGCGCGCGCGTGCGTGTGTGTGTGTGTGTGAGCGTGTAGTGTGTTTTTTTTCCAGGTACAAGAAGAACATCAAGGCTCTGTACATCGTTCATCCCACCATGTTTATCAAGACTCTGCTGATCCTCTTCAAACCTTTTATCAGGTTATTATAGTTATTAATATACCTTCATATTATTGTTAATGGTAATTAAGCAAAGCAAAGCAAAGTTACTATATTTACCCAGGGTAACTGGACTAAGCATCAGATACTTGTTTACAGCCAGGCCCTGCTCATAGAACATTTCATGGTAGTGGTTTCATGGTTGCTCAAGGGCACTTCAGCGGTGGTAATTTTAACGTGCCGGTCCGGGGATACGAACTGGCGACCTTCCGGTATCAAGACCGCTCCACAAACCGTTCGGCCACCGCTGCCACACATTTGCAGTAGTATAGTAGCTGTATATGGATTAACCCATTTTGGGCGGGAACCCCTTTTGGTGTTAGCATTATGTTATGCTTTAGCTATTGAAAAATAGCAGATCTACAAGCTCATAGCGCGCCACCGAGTGGCGAGCTTGTAGGTCTGCTATTTTTGAAAAATCGAAGAACGACTGACATAGAAACATAGCTTTTTCAGAAAACTGTCAGGATGTAGAAGACATTTATAGAATCTGATCTCAGGTCAAAATTGGTTAAAGGTCTCAGTCTCCGCGACTGATTTCAGTCCTTTCTTTCTATAGAAGCCAGCGTGTCCTCTATGGAAGCATGCTACAGCGAAAGTAGCCTAGATCATACATGGGCAACTGGCGGCCCGGGGGCCACATGCGGCCCCCACCTTCACTTAATGTGGCCCTCAGGTTAATATCAGAAATACTGATATATTATTGATTTGCAAACATGAGCCGCTTCAATTACTTCAGTCTAAATTAGTAGCTTAATGAGTAGTATTAAAATGTAATTATCTTTTTTTATGTCCAATGTATTCGTATTTGGTTCATAAAGTTAACAACTATAATTAAAGGCATTTGAAATGAAAAAACGATATACTTTTCAGGATTCCAATTAAAAAATAGCAAAATAAAATCAGGATTTCAATACGAATAATAGCAAAAATAGCTGATCGGCTATTTTTGCAACAGTAATATGCAATGTGGCCCTCTGGAGTTAGTGTGGAAATATAGTGGCCCTCTCCATCGTCAAAGTTGCCCACCCCTGGCCTAGATCTACAAGTTCTCAATGCATCGCACATCGAGTAAGTAAGCCTGGGACCGAGGCTAACCATCTACAGCCTGACAGATACAACACTGTCTCCCAGCTGCACCAGCCTGGTGAAGACTACTCCTGCCATTACCAATTTTAAACAACAGCTCCCACATATGGAGCTCTCACAAGATATGTACCGACAACAAAATGCTGGACATACCAATTCAGACAGAAAACTATGAGGACAAGTGAATTACAATTCACAATTACAATTAACAATTAATCAACAAAATCTGACAAAAAATGCTCTCTCTCCTTCCATGAGAGCAGCAGCATGTGTTCACACCATTCAACACCCCCCACTACACTCACCACACATCCACTCACTTACACTGCTGATCTACTGATTAACACACCCCACTTTGTATGTTAGTATTGTTTGATTCATATGTTTGTTTATATGGTAAATAAATATTGGTTTGTGCACTTTTAAACAGCCGTGTGTCTTCCTCCTTTGTTATGGCCCAAGAGCAGGTCTGGCCCAAGAGCCAGGTCATAACAGAGTGTGTGTGTGAGTGTGTGCGCGTGCATGTGCGTGTGTGTGTGTGTGTGTGTGCGCGTGCACGTGTGCGTGTATGTGTGTGTGTGTGTGGCCCCTCCTGTGCACTCTTCATTGACGAACGCAATTAGCCCTTCGATAAACCCCATCCCAAAAAGTGATTGTCCAATCAATGCCAATCCAAATAGTTTAGCAACTGTTGCTATGCAGGTCAAGCTTTCCGTCACCTCATAGCTGTCAGTGTTATTTTGCATGGCTGTGTTGTTGAACACACACACAGCTTAACTTCATGGCTGTGTTGTTGAACACACACACAGCTTAACGTCATGGCTGTGTTGTTGAACACACACACAGCTTAACGTCATGGCTGTGTTGTTGAACACACACACAGCTTAACGTCATGGCTGTGTTGTTGAACACACACACAGCTTAACGTCATGGCTGTGTTGTTGAACATACACACAGCTTAACGTCATGGCTGTGTTGTTGAACACACACACAGCTTAACGTCATGGCTGTGTTGTTGAACACACACACAGCTTAACGTCATGGCTGTGTTGTTTGAACACACACACAGCTTAACGTCATGGCTGTGTTGTTTGAACACATACACAGCTTAACGTCATGGCTGTGTTGTTGAACACACACACAGTTTAACGTCATGGCTGTGTTGTTGAACACACACACAGCTTAACGTCATGGCTGTGTTGTTGAACACACACAGCTTAACGTCATGGATGTGCTGTTGAACACACACACACAGCTTAACGTCATGGCTGTGTTGTTGAACACACACACACAGCTTAACGTCATGGCATAAAGAGTATGCACATGCATAAAGCAAATGGCAAATCGAGTGGCAAAGTGAGTTTAACATTGTTTAACGTTGTTTAATGCAATCAGATAGGACTTTTCTGATTGGATGTATGGGCTGTACGTCGAGGCCAGAAAGTCGTTTACTTCCAGATATGAAGATGATGTCACTCACACACATACCCTCTTTTGCAAAGTTTCGCAAAAAACGACTGCACGTTTCAGACAGAACTGCTATTTTTGGAGGAATTAGAAAAAAAAACAGCAAATACCTTCGGGCTTGGTCCCTTATTAATAAAATAAATAAATAATAATAATAAACTGCTACATGGGGTCTGGATTGATTCCATGATGTTTCTTACCTGGCGTTGTTGTGCTGCAGTCTAAGAAGACGTCCTCAGTGTGGCAGGAAAGACGTCCTCAGTGCTATGGCAGGACAGACGTCCTCAGTGCTATGGCAGGACAGACGTCCTCAGTGTGGCAGGACAGGTCTAGTCCACTGCTTTAAGAAGGACTCCACTCCTGTCCTTTCCTGCCCATGAAAGGACAGGAAACACGGTGTCATTGGAGGATGCAGGTCTGATTGGTCAGCGTGTTGCTCAGGCCTTGCCTACTAGCAAAACATTCAGCTATAGTATACCATCCGTTCTAACTCACACCAATAGCCTCGTCAGCACATCCCCCCGCCCCTCACGGAAAACAACCGCACTGGCTTCCTGTCAAGTTCTGCATCTATTGCAAAACATGCACAACCTCTTCCTCCTTCTCTCACCTACAGATGTCGAAACGCCCTCCCTGTGGCCCCACAGGCAGTCGCTCTCAGGCCTAAACCTCCATATATAAATAATTGTGTATTTGTAGGTCTCTAAATGTTATGATGAATTGAACATGGTGGGCCCTGTTGTAAACAAGTGTAGGCCTAATGCTTTTATGGTATCGTCCACAGCTAACAGTTTTTTGTATTGAGTTGTGCTTGAAACGTACTGTAATTCTGCAAACTGTTAATAAATACTTCAATCAACTAGCTGATCTACATCGACACGTTGTGAGCATTACTCACGTTGTGAGCATAGATTGGCAATTTGAACTATTCAAACATTTAAGAAAAAAGGTAAAGAAGTTTAGGGATACAAGCCTCCTCCTGGCACTTTTTATAGTTTTTTGAATGTTTTATTGAATTGTGCTAAATCAAATCAAATCAAATACAATATTGTGACTTGGGTTTGTTGTGTCGACCACAATGGTAAGAGTGTAATGTAGATAACATGTAATTTAAACATGTAATGTAGCTAACATGTGTGGTGTGTGTGTGTGTACACATCGTTTCTGCCTGACAGACAATAATGATGTCACTTCCTACTTCTGCTGCTCTGTGGTAATTACCCCCCCCCCACACACACACTTCCTCTATCTCTCTATGCAGCGCGCGCGCGCACACACACACACACACACACACACACACACACACACACACACACACACACACACACACACACACACACACACACACACACACACACACACACACACACACACACACACACACACACACACACACACACACACACACACACACACACACACACACACCCTAATGAAGCTAGATTGGAATAATGATCAAATTCAAACAGCACAATAAGGACAGAAGTTAGAGTCAATATTATCAACATTATACAGTATAATTATTATATTAATGCATTGTACAGGGACACATAATCCTTCCAAAACTGTTCAGTGTGGGTACAGTAACAGTTCCTAAACTGTAGCACTTGCCCTAGCCTTACAGGCTCAGCTTATGTAATTTAGATAGCATTTTATGTAGACATTAGGGGGGGGGGGGGGTCGCCAAATAATTTTGGGGGGTCCCCAAATTATTAAAAAACAAAAAATTTTTTTTTTGTTTTGGGTTTTTTGGGGGGTTTTTTGCAACTGAATGGCTGGAAAGTGGAAATGAAGAGTTTACATATAGTACACATAGTACATGCATACACCTTCCCTATTTATTGATGGTGTATTCACTGTATTGTCTCTATTATTAAGCTTATTGTAGCAGTCAGCGGGGCGGGGGTCCCGAGACATTGCCAAAGCATTTCTGGGGGTCCTGGCCAAAAACGTTGAGAACCCCTGATATAGTGTATACGCATTGTTTCATTGTACATATTTTCTACTGATGACCATTTCCATGTATTTGACGTATTACCATGTGTTGTTCTTGCTTACCGTCTGTAAGTCGCTCTGATAAATGATTGTAAAACAAGTGCAGCACTGTCTCTGGGCCTATACCTTTCACACACACTGTTTCTGGGCCTATACCTTTCACACACACTGGCCCTCATTTATCAACCGTGCGTACGCCGAAATAGCAAATCTACAAGCTCACAACGCGTCGACGCGTTGTGAGCTTGTAGATTTGCTATTTTCAGCATGCAACCAAGTGTAAAATGACTTATACTGGATCTCTTGTCCACTAGTCCCTCCCTAACATTTTAGTCTAGTTTTTATTTGTGATGAAATTGTCAATTATATTTAGTCTTAGTTTCAGTTGTCATAGCGTAGTTTTCATTTAGTTTCCATTTAGTTTGTCAGTGAAATAAGGTAGTCTACAAAAAAACTGATCTACATTGACATGTTGTGAGCTCGTAGATTTGCTATTTGAACTATTCAAAAATGTTTATCAAAATAATAAAGGCAAAGAAGTTTAGGGAGGAAGATAAAGATGTATTATGTCATTCAAGCTGGGCGTGCACAGATTGTTATCTAAATATATATTGTACTCTGTTTTCAGGTAACAGGGAAGCAGCTCCCGAACCACCAGCCACCCGACCATCAAAGGCAGGCAGGGGTAGGTTTTATGTATTTCTGCATACACTTACACACACGTAAAATGCATTTATTGTATTGTAAATGTATATGTGTGTGTTTATAGTAAGTAATTGTGTATTCCTATAACATTTCAGGTCGGGGAAGAGGAAGGGGTGCACATGGCCAGCCCACTGATCCACAGGCCGCTGTTGGCAGCACAGGCGGGACCAAAGGCAGGGGTACGTTTATTGTTTTTTGCTTATCACACTTACACACAATTTGTCCATCCATCTTCAACCGCTTATCCGTAGTCGCGTTGCGGGGCAACCGCTCCACCAGAGAGCTCCAGATTTCCCTCTCCACTTTACAATGTATGTATTGGTATTGTAAATGAGCACATACTCAGACTAGCACATACCTCACCTCTAGAGAGATCAACGATGTCACAATGGCCACCCTGAAGGAAGGTGACAGGATCGCCATGACGACAGAGAGTGTACCGTGGTGAACATGGTATCGACCTACCACCAGGACACAGTGGTGAACATGGTATCGACCTACCACCAGGACACAGTGGTGAACATGGTATCGACCTACCACCAGGACACAGTGGTGAACATGGTATCGACCTACCACCAGGACACCGTGGTGAACAAGCAGAAGTGGCAGAAAGGCGGCACCCAGTACAACTTTGAGAAACTACAACCAGTGAACCTCAGGCGGCGGAGGACTACAACCAGTACATGAACCTCAGGCGGCGGAGGACTACAACCAGTACATGAACCTCAGGCGGCAGAGGACTACAACCAGTACATGAACCTCAGGCGGCGGAGGACTACAACCAGTACATGAACCTCAGGCGGCGGAGGACTACAACCAGTACATGAACCTCAGGCGGCGGAGGACTACAACCAGTACATGAACCTCAGGCGGCGGAGGACTACAACCAGTACATGAACCTCAGGCGGCGGAGGACTACAACCAGTACATGAACCTCAGGCGGCGGAGGACTACAACCAGTACATGAACCTCAGGCGGCGGAGGACTACAACCAGTACATGAACCTCAGGCGGCGGAGGACTACAACCAGTACATGAACCTCAGGCGGCGGAGGACTACAACCAGTACATGAACCTCATGCGGCGGAGGACTACAACCAGTACATGAACCTCAGGCGGCGGAGGACTACAACCAGTACATGAACCTCAGGCGGCGGAGGACTACAACCAGTACATGAACCTCAGGCGGCGGAGGACTACAACCAGTACATGAACCTCAGGCGGCAGAGGACTACAACCAGTACATGAACCTCAGGCGGCGGAGGACTACAACCAGTACATGAACCTCAGGCGGCGGAGGACTACAACCAGTACATGAACCTCAGGCGGCAGAGGACTACAACCAGTACATGAACCTCAGGCGGCGGAGGACTACAACCAGTACATGAACCTCAGGCGGCGGAGGACTACAACCAGTAAATGAACCTCAGGCGGCGGAGGACTACAACCAGTACATGAACCTCAGGCGGCGGAGGACTACAACCAGTACATGAACCTCAGGCGGCGGAGGACTACAACCAGTACATGAACCTCAGGCGGCGGAGGACTACAACCAGTACATGAACCTCAGGCGGCAGAGGACTACAACCAGTGCATGAACCTCAGGCGGCAGAGGAGTACAACCAGTACATGAACCTCAGGCGGCGGAGGACTACAACCAGTACATGAACCTCAGGCGGCAGAGGACTACAACCAGTACATGAACCTCAGGCGGCGGAGGACTACAACCAGTACATGAACGGGGTCGACCTGTTGGACCAACACATCAACTACTACCCCTGGGCCAGGAGATCGTCCAAGTGGACCACCAAGTTCATCATGTACTGTATGTTTCAGATCTCCATGTACAACGGCTTTGTCCTCTACAGACAGCGGAATCCTGAGGGCAGCTGTAAATGCCTGAAGTCCTTCATCCACAAGGTGATCCTGTCTTGGTCCACGCCCACACTAGTCCAACGGAGAGTGCCACACACAGACCCGAGGATCAGGCTGTCAGCCAACATGGCACCCCTGCAGACAGTCCATGTTCTTGCAAAGCTTGCACCCACTGCAAAGAAGCAGCACCCAGCTAAACGATGCAGAGTGTGTAGCGAACACAACCGGGGGGGGGGGGGGGGGCACGCCGTGAGACCACTTTCCAATGTGTGGTGTGTTTCGTGCCTCTGCACCCAGGGCAATGTCACATCCGGTACCACACAGAGAAAGAACTGGACTTTGCGTGAGGAGGAGGGGGGAAGGGAGGAGGGGAGTTGCACCACTCTGTTCACACAGGTGTGATTTTTTTATGTCAAAAAAGCTATTTTTATGTTTTATTTATGTCAAAAAAGCTATTTTTATGTTTTACAGTATTTCTCCAATCTCTCTAAGTGAAAAAGTGGTTGTCTCAAATTATTTTCTCAAACCAAGGTGTATACAACTAAGTAAAGAACTGAATATGCTTATGCTATGACACTTTTCCTTTTTCTGGGTAAAGTAGAGTCCTTGATGTTTCATTTGAGCTATTTTGTGTCTTGTTCATCATATCACATGAGTTTATATTGGCCTTGAAAGAGTTCATTCACAAATACCTGGATTTCTCAAAGGGCCTTTTTGCTCAAACTATCGTGTATTCAACTGCCTAGTAAGTAAAGAACACAACACATCCCGGTGTAAAGTAGAGATTTGGAGCTTCCAAATTAGCTATTGTGTGTCACTGTAGTCATATCACACAGTTTTTTATGGGACTTGACAGAGTAGTGTAAATAGGGCCTTCTTTAGTCGGAGCATGGTGTTTTCAACGGCCTAAAAAATAAAGAATGCAACATGCTGGATTATTTTATTTTTTTCTGGGTAAAGTAGAGATTTAAAGCTTTACAACGAGCTATTGTGTGTCACTGTAGTCAAATCACAGTGTTATATGGGGCTATAAACAGTATCAAACTAAAACGGCTTGTAACTAAAAACTACTTCACTGAAACCCAGGTGTAATAAAATGCTTATAAGTAAACAACGGAACATGCTAGAAACAGAATTCTGTGTAAAGTAGAGACTTGCAGCTCTGCGTGTGTGTACACACACACACACACACACACACACACACACACACACACACACACACACACACACACACACACACACACACACACACACACACACACACACACACACACACACACACACACACACACACACGTTATGGTTAAATGTCTGCATCATATAGCGAGCAATGCATAGCCTACTGGAGTGCCATTTGAACGGAATCTATCATTTTCCACCCGTGTCCCCGCAGCTACAGAGCGCTCCACACACACACACCCCGCCTCCTCTTTTCCCCTATAGGCCTACAGATGAACTGACCGTCACTGGCTATAGATCATCACGTGATATAATGTAATATAATATAATGAATATAACATGGGGACTGGAGAGTTGGGTTATGACGGCGGGGGAAAAACCCGCCGTGGTGCTGCTGGGACCGCCACCGTCCCGGTGGCGCCACCGCCACCGTGCAATGCATTATGGGTAGCGGCAGCGACACACAGCGCAGCCCCTGATCATGTGTCATGCGTACTATTTATTTCGACTAGATTATTTTATTGTTTGTTGTTTTAATTTATTATAGGCCTAAAATTGATGAGGGGAAGGGGAGAATGTAATCAAGCCTGTAATCCCCGTTACTGTAATCCAGATTACACATTTTAAAAAGTACTGTAAAACGTTACCTTTTCTTTTTTTTTACTCCGATTACATAATGGCGTTACATGTAATACGTTACTTCCCAAACCTGCACACCGCTCATGGCGTTTTCAACAGCGTACAGATCTGTTATTTTGGGCACATACCAATGAGGCGCGCCACGCGACGACTGCTACAATACTACGCATTTTGGAAACCAAATGGCCTGTATAGTGGACTGTAACACAACTGTGATCATGTAACTTGCTTGTAGCTTACGTGTAGCGTTTACACATGTAGTTAGAATGCAGTCAGTTGCCACTGCAATATTGTATGTAGGCCTATTTAGAAGGCCTATAACAGTTGCACCTGGAGGCAGACATCAAGACCATGAAGATGACCTGGAACCAGCTGGAGAGAACGGCTCAAGACAGAGATGCCTGGAGATCGCTTGTTGACAGCTATGCCCTAGAAGGGGCAGTAGGCGTAAGTAAGTAAATAAGTAAGTAACAGTTGCACCTTACATAATGTTGCTGGTGAATCATGAGATTGACTGTTTCTAGCCTTATAGGCTACTACACGGTGCATGATGATGCCTTGATCAAATGGGTTTAGTACGGTTCAAGGAATGCAGGAACCTGGAGAAAGGACCTCCCCTCAATACTTGCCTGATGCCAGTAAGAACCGTTACGTGATAAATATTCACCTGATTTCATGAAGAACCGTTACGTGAGAAATACTCACCTGATTTCAGGAAGAGAACTGTTACATGAGAAATACTTGCCCGATTTCAGGAAGAAAACTGTTACATGAGAAATACTCGCCTGATTTCAGGAAGAAAACTGTTACATGAGAAATACTCGCCTGATTCCAGGAAGAAAACTGTTACATGAGAAATACTTGCCTGATTTCAGGAAGAAAATTGCTACATGAGAAATACTTGCCTGGTTTCAGGAAGAAAACTGTTACATGAGAAATACTCGCCTGATTTCAGGAAGAACCGTTACATGAGAAATACTCGCCTGATTTCAGGAAGAAAACTGTTAGGTGAGAAATACTCACCTGATCTCAGGAAGAAAACTGTTACGTGAGAAATACTCGCCTGATTCCAGGAAGAAAACTGTTACATGAGAAATACTCGCCTGATTTCAGGAATAAATTACAGCACCTTGGATAAAGACGCTATATAAATGCACCATTTACCATTTTTATCCTTGCCTGATTTGAGGAAGAAATATTGTGTGAGAAACACTTGCCTGCTACAGAAGAACTATGGCCAACCCTGGGACTAACCCCTGTCTGTCGGGCTGGCCCTGGGACTAACCCCTGTCTGTCGGGCTGGCCCTGGGACTAACCCCTGTCTGTCGGGCTGGCCCTGGCACTAACCCCTGTCTGTCGGGCTGGCCTTGGGACTAACCCCTGTCTGTCGGGTTGGCCCTGGGACTAACCCCTGTCTGTCGGGCTGGCCCTGGGACTAACCCCTGTCTGTCGGGCTGGCCCTGGGACTAACCCCTGTCTGTCGGGCTGGCCCTGGCACTAACCCCTGTCTGTCGGGCTGGCCCTGGGACTAACCCCTGTCTGTCGGGTTGGCCCTGGGACTAACCCCTGTCTGTCGGGCTGGCCCTGGGACTAACCCCTGTCTGTCGGGCTGGCCCTGGGACTAACCCCTGTCTGTCGGGCTGGCCCTGGGACTAACCCCTGTCTGTCGGGCTGGCCCTGGGACTAACCCCTGTCTGTCGGGCTGGCCCTGGGACTAACCCCTGTCTGTCGGGCTGGCCCTGGGACTAACCCCTGTCTGTCGGGCTGGCCCTGGCACTAACCCCTGTCTGTCGGGCTGGCCCTGGGACTAACCCCTGTCTGTCGGGTTGGCCCTGGGACTAACCCCTGTCTGTCGGGCTGGCCCTGGGACTAACCCCTGTCTGTCGGGCTGGCCCTGGGACTAACCCCTGTCTGTCGGGCTGGCCCTGGGACTAACCCCTGTCTGTCGGGCTGGCCCTGGGACTAACCCCTGTCTGTCGGGCTGGCCCTGGGACTAACCCCTGTCTGTCGGGCTGGCCCTGGGACTAACCCCTGTCTGTCGGGCTGGCCCTGGGACTTGTCCATGAATTTGCCAGAGGGTTATACAGGGAGGTATACAGGGTTATCATATTTGAACTGGCTACAGTGCTTTGTGCCGCAAGTGGGCATTGGCAATTATTGGCAAATACATGGGTTTCTATCTAGGCTACTGTGCAGGGTTTACGTCCAGTCTAAAGTCTAAAGCCCGCCCACTGTATTCGCCAACACACACACACACACACACACACACGAACCTAACAGTGCTAAGTAGCGCTGCACGTGTCCGCTCTATGTAACACTAAGGCTTCGTACACACATAAAGAACAACTGTGCTGTGCTCTGCCTGTGTTTCATGGCCGCCCCAATGCTTTTCCACTGGAAGTCACGTGGTTTGACCAAACACTTGTGTTTGATTGCCCCCCCTCCCCCATCACACACAACTGTTTGGTCAAACCATGTGACTTCCATTGGAAAAGCATTGAGGCGGCCATGAAACACGGACAGCACAGAGCATGTTCGTCTGATATGTCTGTACGAAGCCTAACGTGACACGTGCACTGTCTGTAAAAACACCACTGGTTTCATAGTTCACAGAGAGAGAGAGAGAGAGAGAGAGAGAGAGAGAGACATTCATTGAATATAGCCTATGGTCATTTATCAATGGAGTGTACATTTTGCCTTCGAGCGTGGGTGTTGGCGTGTGCTCACGTCGGCACAGCATTTATGATTTGCTTGTTTTTACACTGCTTTTATGCCTTTTGTAATCTTGGCATCATTGAAAATGACGGCTCTGCCCTCAATGTATTTCTAAGAAAATAAATAAACGTTGAATAAAAAAATTAAAAGATGGAAGTACTCGCAGTTTGTACTTAAGTAAAAGTATCAGTACCAAATTGTATACATTGTCTGGTTCGGTGTTGATTTACAAGAGTAAAAGTACAAAAGTATTGGCACTAAAATATACAGTTAAAGTAAAAAGTAAAAGTACTAATTAGGCAGAAGGTCCCGTTTAAGAAGTTTCGAAATGTATAAAACAAATGTATATATATTTTAAATCCTTTGAAGATAACAGATCTATACAAACTCACAAGGTGACGTGATGTGAGCTTGTAGATCGGCTATTTTCAAATAGCCAAAGTGGTTAATGGACGTATGTTTTGTAATAATACAAATAATCAAAATCTACAAACAGCATATTCAGCTCCTGAATGGTCTATTTAAAAATAATACTGTCAACTAGAAAGGTCGCAAAAATTGCAAAGTGTGGTTGCCGCAGTCGCTTACATAGTCCAACTCAAAAATACTTGAGTTGGACTTTTAGACCTTCCCATGTTAAGTGAATGGGGAAAATGAATTCACTAATTAATTAATATCAATTCAACTATACAACATTTCTCTTAGCAATGAGCAAGCACACCATTCCCGATGAAGTCGTCGATTTGACATGGCTCAAGTGCCTACAGTCAAAACTGTGGGAGTAGCGTTTCAAAAAAAGTCTTACTCCAGTAAAAATAAAGTGTTACAATTACAATAGTCTGGCAACCACACTAATAATAAATAAAGTGTTACATTACAATAGTCTGGTTGCCCACACTAATGAATGAAAAGAAAAGGTAAGGGGAACAATAGTATGGTTGCCCATAGGCAACCACACTAATAAAGTGTTACAATTACAATAGACTGGTTGCACTAACTAGCTTTGGGGATGCGTCAGAGCTGGATTCCTGAATGGGAAATTCTGGGCACAAGCCCTGCAGGGCCCAAAGAGCAGGGTGGCACTGTAGAAAATTAGGCCAATTAAGTCAGAGGCATTCACCCTGGAAATCTTAATTATAGCGGCTCTCATATAATGTTATGTATTGTTACATATACACATAATAAAGTGGTGAAAGAACATAACCAGCTGATCAGTCAGTCTATCATATGATTCTAAAGTAAAGGGCCCCAGCACGAAAAGCTACTATACCCGCATACGGCCTGTTTTGAAACCGAATATACAAAAGATATTTTGACACTACTTTTCTTTCACTTAAAGGAGGAAACTGATGACAAAAAGATACAAAAAGAGAGAACTATGACTAATTTCGACTTCATGTTGACATATCCGTGGTGCAGTAGATCATATCATGGAGATGCGGTCCGGTACGCTCTTAACCCATTTAGACCTGAAGACGTTTCTGCAAATGTCTTCTAAATCCTGACAGTTTTCTGAAAAGCCTATGTTTCTATGTCAGTCGTTCTTAAAGTTTTTCATGTCAAGGACCCCAAAAATATATGTAATTGGCCGCCGACCCCCATCTGAAAATATGTTGTTCCAGGGATCCCCCATGAAGCAAAGATTGAGTTAAAAACGATCGCTCTGACAGAATATATATTCAAAGATTTGCACCACATTTTCTCGATTTTTCAAAAATAGCAGACCTACAAGCTCGTAGCGCGGCACTCGGTGCCGCACTATGAGCTTGTAGATCTGCTATTTTTCAATATCTAAAGTATAACATAATTCTTAAAACACCAAAAGGGGTTCCCACCCGTCACTACACCATTGGTTCTAAAAGTTGGGGTCTCAGCTAGTCCTTAGAAGGGTAGAAACTA
Organism: Electrona antarctica; assembly: GCF_951216825.1. Classification (NCBI taxonomy): domain Eukaryota; kingdom Metazoa; phylum Chordata; class Actinopteri; order Myctophiformes; family Myctophidae; genus Electrona; species Electrona antarctica. The sequence goes on along the minus strand of NC_136803.1, from coordinate 2,786,845 downwards.
AAATCAGCCAGAGAATGTATCATTCATTCTGTACAGTACTATGCTGCGTGCATAAACATACAATTTGATAGCATACAGTAGATCACCCAGGTTTTATGGTTTTTCAATCCCCACACGTGTATGTATAAGTGTTGCAACACTTAAAATGCAGAATATGAAATGCTGGGTGTATGACTTGACTACCGCGGCCTGAATGATTCAGCCCTGCAGCCCTGGTGTGAGATATGATCCGGACAACAGATGTCAATATGAAGTTGAGGATAACATTGACCACTTCTGTGTCTTCTGTCTCTCTCCTTTCTTTCGTAATCTTTTTTGTCATCAGACGGACAGCTTGGTCATATACTTCTCTCTTTGTTGACGTTTTGTTAACTCATCCTCCTGCCGTTAACCCAGTGGTGGATACTGTACTTAAGTACAATTTTGAGGTATTTGTACTTTACTTGACTGTATTCCAATTTCCAATACATTTACATCTACTCCACTACATCTCAGAGCCAACATTTGTACTTTTACTCCACTACAATTATTTGAAAACTTTAGTTACTAGTTACTTTGGAGATTTACATTTTGATTAGAAAAACATACATTACTGTAACCACTTCAACCCTATATACATTTCGACCATTTGAAAATAGCTGATCTACAAGAAAATCTACTGAAATGACAAATCTTATCTTAAGTCCAAAACCTAAATAAGGACAGTCAAAGTCCACGGTGCGAGGAGCGGACCGTGGCAGAATCTCAATGTTCGAAAACATATCCTAATGTTTATGTAGCAGGGCTAATAGCCTATATTATACGAGATAATGACTACACCACCCTCACAGATAGGAGTGAGGGATCCTACAAACACATTAACCATATATTGTATTTATATTGGACAAGGTAAGTGAACAAAGGTAAGGTACCCCAAATTGGTTAAGTGTTTAGAATGAACAGAACCAGAGGCTGATGTACCAAAAAGGTTTATTCAACATCAAGTTTATTGAATCTTAAAAAGGAAGTTGTGTTAAAATACGAAGGGAAGGAGGGGTTATTATAGTCATAAAAAAATGGGACTATAAGCCCACAAGTGGCAAATTGGTGATGAACGGTGAAGGCTTCAGGGCCTACTGAAGCCTCTAAACTAATCGCACACAGCAAATAAACAAATCAAAATAAGATAAATATGCCAACCAAATTCACATAAAGTAAAAATATTGCGACCGTGGGTCGCAGATTACTATGAAAATCTGCAAAACCTGTCGTGCCGACATGCCGACATGCCGTCAGTCCCTGTACACTCAAGACACTATTGCCCCCGCTGCCACCCTTAGATCTCCATATATGGAGCTGACCTGTTCCGACATTCCATATGTTGATCTGACCTCATCAAACCCTGTACACTCAAGACACTGCCCCCGCTGCCACCCTTAGATCTCCATATATGGAGCTGACCTGTTCCGACATTCCATATGTTGATCTGACCTCATCAAACCCTGTACGCTCAAGACACACTCCATATATGGCCAGTACAGAATTCATTCCAAATGTTGATCTGACACCCCATGCCAAAGCGCCAGTGCTCACCCAGCAGTCTGCTGTCACCCAGGCGGATGCGTGCACGTGACCTCAGAAGCCCTCAGGGCGCCTTAAGCAATGTCGCAGTACAGAGGATGCAGTTGTCACACTGGTTCACCTAATCTCCAAACATCTCGACAAACCAAAATCCTATGCTAGAGGACTTTTCCTAGATTTTTCTTCTGCATTCAACACAATTCAGCCGGACTTGCTCCTCACTAAATTGGTTCAGCTACACATGAATCCTTATCACACGTTCCCCACTGACAGGAATTTCATAATTTTTGAGAACTTGAAAAAAAGACGAAAATCACTCGAGACAATGGACTATAGCCCATGATCTCGGAGTGATTTTCGTCTTTTTTTCAAATCCTCGTTTTTCAACATTTTTGACAATGGGCTATAGCCCATATCGGACAGCATACTATAGCATGCCGTTTTTCACAATTTTTGAGAATTTGAAAAAAAGACAGAAATCACTCGAGACAATTGGACTATAGCCCATGATCTCAGAGTGATTTTCGTCTTTTTTTCAAATCCTCGTTTTTCATAATTTTTGACCATGGGCTATAGCCCATATCGGACAAAGAAAAGACGAAAATCACTCCGAGACCATGGGCTATAGTCCATTGTCTTTGAGTGATTTTCGTCTTTTTTTCAAATCCTCGAAAATGATGAAAAACGGCGTGCTATAGTATGCCGTCCGAGACCATAGGCTATAGTCCATGGTCTCGGAGTGATTTTCGTCTTTTTTTAAATCCTCAAAAATGATGAAAAATGACATGCTATGGTATGCCGTCCGAGATGGGCTATAGCCCATGGTCAAAAATGATGAAAAACGAGGATTTGAAAAAAAGACGAAAATCACTCCGAGACCATGGGCCAGCCAAGTCAAGTCTATGGACTTTAATGCTCGTTTAGAGCATTTAGGACTTACATGGTTTGCCAACAGTAGGTGCTGCCACACTATCTAAAGAGCCGCGCACGTTCTCGGCTGTGCGCAGCTTATTTTCCGAGTTTTTAGACAGCTGGTGGATGGAAATTAAGCTCCACCTCCGCGGAAGACTTGTGCGACGGCCAGATTCCCGGAAACGCTCTCCTCCGCGCAAGTCTTCCGCGGAGGTGGAGCTTAATTTCCATCCACCAGCTGTCTAAAAAACTTGGAAAATAAGCTGCGCACAGCTTAAGACGTGCGCGGCTGTCGACCGTTTTGCGCTTAGGTGTGGAAACACAGAGTGATATCCTGCATGGGGGAGGACTTACATGAGAAGAAGAGAAGTCTGGTCTTGGTCCAGCTTTGGGTGGTTAGAAGACATCCATGTCAGATATGCAGAGATGCGCCGCTCAGTGGCAGAGGAGTGGAGAGAGAAAAACAGTTGAGTGTTTAACTGTTACAATCAACCAATAGGAAGGAGTATAAGAATCAGATCTTAGATCAGTGTCACTATCATGTCAATTCATTGCCATTAACAACTATATTGTGATTAACAATTTAATTGTCTTTTTCCTTTGGGACATTGGAATACATAAATTACAACTCTGTTTAGCTTTAAGGTTTTGTAAACAAACATGGCAAATTACTTACAAAGAAATTAATCATGAAGAAATAATCAAAATAAATAAGTTATTATGGTCGAAATAGGCCATATTTAATCATTTTATATTCAAAATTAATCAACAACACGTCACATTGCGATGCATTGTGAGCCTGTAGATCAACCACTTCCTCTATTTTTTGAAAAAATATATAAACATTTTTGCGACCTGGAAACGATTATGATGACTGTCACGCCTAGGTGACAGCAGACTACTGGGCGAGTGCTGGTGCTTTTATATGGAGATCTAAGGGTGGCAGCCGGGGCAGTGTCTTGAGTGTACAGGGTTTAATGAGGGCCCAGTTAGGGCCCGGCCTTCATTTTCAGGTTGTAAAAAAAAACCCGTAAGGCATGTACTGTAACACACAAGCTGAGAGAAGTTTTCTCAAGAGGAAAGTTATGTATATTATATATAATGAACTATTTGTTCATCCTACTCAGTTTCATAGATTCAACGCTATTGCTGTCCATATCCTCCCTGGACTGTCAGTCAGCTATTGGGAATTATTTACAAAATAATTTGTCAGATATTATCGCTGACGGGCCAGTTCTGCCCCTCAGGCCGCCTACCACTGTCCAATACTTTAGCTCCATGTCCATGTCATTACACTTCTCAGATAGCATCCATACTCACTCTCTTCTCCTCCAGGCTTAGTGTGTTAGTTGACCAGCCACAGTCCATCTTGTTGTTATTCATGTCAGCTGGTTAGGGTAGAAATATAAAAGGTGAAAACCATCTCAAAATACACAAACATGCTGACATATCCACACTGATATTAATCCCTGGCTCTTCAACATTTACCAGATTATTTATAATCATCTCTGTGTTCACCTATTTCTCTCACTTTCTAGTTCCTTCCTTCTTTTTAGCCCCACCCCATCTCGTACCTGCTATAGGTTGACGAGATTTGGTTGACACCTGGATGTCCAATGACACTGCTAAGGGCCGGATTTTCCATTCAGGGGGCTCTAAGCAAAGGATTGTCAGGGGGCCCTTGCGTCGCGCGCGCGCGCGGAAGATTGGCTGTGTGTGCTTTGCGCGTGCGCGCAAAACGGCATAGCAGACTACCAGGCAAAACGGCATAGCAGACTACCAGGCAAAACGGCATAGCAGACTACCAGGCAAAACGACATAGCAGACTACCAGGCAAAACGGCATAGCAGACTACCAGGCAAAACGGCATAGCAGACTACCAGGCAAAACGGCATAGCAGACTACCAGGCAAAACGGCATAGCAGACTACCAGGCAAAACGACATAGCAGACTACCAGGCAAAACGACATAGCAGACTACCAGGCAAAACGGCATAGCAGACTACCAGGCAAAACGGCATAGCAGACTACCAGGCAAAACGACATAGCAGACTACCAGGCAAAACAGCATAGCAGACTACCAGGCCAAACAGCATAGCAGACTACCAGGCAAAACAGCATAGCAGACTACCAGGCAAAACGGCATAGCAGACTACCAGGCAAAACGACATAGCAGACTACCAGGCCAAACAGCATAGCAGACTACCAGGCAAAACGACATAGCAGACTACCAGGCAAAACAGCATAGCAGACTACCAGGCCAAACAGCATAGCAGACTACCAGGCAAAACAGCATAGCAGACTACCAGGCAAAACGGCATAGCAGACTACCAGGCAAAACGGCATAGCAGACTACCAGGCAAAACGGCATAGCAGACTACCAGGCAAAACGGCATAGCAGACTACCAGGCAAAACGGCATAGCAGACTACCAGGCAAAACGGCATAGCAGACTACCAGGCAAAACGGCATAGCAGACTACCAGGCAAAACGGCATAGCAGACTACCAGGCAAAACGGCATAGCAGACTACCAGGCAAAACAGCATAGCAGACTACCAGGCAAAACGACATAGCAGACTACCAGGCAAAACGACATAGCAGACTACCAGGCAAAACGGCATAGCAGACTACCAGGCAAAACGGCATAGCAGACTACCAGGCAAAACGACATAGCAGACTACCAGGCAAAACAGCATAGCAGACTACCAGGCAAAACGACATAGCAGACTACCAGGCAAAACGACATAGCAGACTACCAGGCAAAACGGCATAGCAGACTACCAGGCAAAACGGCATAGCAGACAAAGTACAGTGTGAGCTCCCCCACGCCCCAACAGTACAATGCATGTACTGAAAAAACTGTGCCATTAGCTCAGGGACGTGCACAGGGATTTGGAGGGGCAGGGGCCAAAATTTGAAAAGGGCACTTTAGGGGTGCTAGACACATTTTGCGGGGGTGGGGATACAAGGTTATACTAACTATACTTGAGTCAATCAGTACAAATCTACACTCAGTATTGAGCAAGATATGAACATTGAGTAAATAAGCATCTCAGATTTTGTCTATGATTTTATCAATCAGTACAAAGCTATATTATTGAGCAAGATATATTAATAACTTCAAATCCCTGATGAGATCATAGAAAACAAATAGGCTAATTAAGAAGATGCCATTACTATGCCAGTGCAAAACAAATACATTCACTGATTCACATTCATGTAATACTGATAATATAATTATTTAAAGCAACACAGAAGCTTTAGATAAAGTATGAGAAAATGTTTACTTTGTTCATCAGGAACAATATGGGGATTCGGGAATAAATTGCTTTAACTTAAAACATGTGCCCACTGTGGCTGCCTCACTGCTTTTAGTGCACTAAACAAACAGTCCATAGACTTTGCTGTTCCCTAAAGTGCTCTAACAAGCAAAGTCCATAGACTGTGATTTAGAGAAGACAACTACTGTACCCAATTTCATGTTTTTACAACTTCATACATTGTTTTTTGTATTGTCCCTGTTAAATAAACCAGTCTGCCCTGCAGTGCAGCTCAAATTACTGGTTTTCAAAGTAAAATGAACAGCAGCTTGTGTTATTTGTTATAATTATTAAGTATCACATTTATTTGATTGCCTGCAGACAGTTTGTGATCAATCAAAAGTCAAAATTCAATTAGAAAATTGTGAAATCATGACATTAACTGGACTGACAGTCAGAGAGACAGAGAGAGAGAGAGAGAGGTCCCTCTTGTTTGGTCGTCGGTCCATGCGTGCAGCGTGATCAATTATTTGAAATTCAACCTTTTTTTTGTCCACAGTCATAATACATGACATGACACAGCCTACCTTTTTCACTTCACTCGAGTGACGAGTCGTTTTGTTTGTGAGGTGAGCGGTTGTGCACTCAACTAACCTACATGTGTTCAGTTTGTTTATGTTCGGTTTCCATTGTGCAAGATCTACAAGCTCACAACGCATCGCGCTGCGACGCGTTGTGAGCTTGTAGATCTGCTCTAATTCTGCTGCGCACGGCACGGGTGGATTCATACTACATGCGATGCGCGCCGCTGATGATGCGGCCAGGCAGCAGGTTCAGCCCCAGAGGGGGACAACAGGGGGCCCCACGACGGGACGGCCGGGCGTCGCTTGTCCGGGATGAAGAAGTGACTCCGCTTGGGAGGAGGAAGCGACGCGCGGCCGTCGCAGCCCCCCCTGGGGGGGCCCAAACAAACCGACCGCTGCGACTGAACGGCTGCAATAGAGACACACGGGGACTACAAATTCCACGCCCCCAAATGAGACAGCGTCCCCACTTCTGGTCCGTTTCAACTGTGTACTGCAGCTGCCAATGCAATCCCTATGAGAGGCATCATAAAATACCCTTATTTCACTGGTTCATTACTGAGGCTGTAGCGATTTATTTTGTGTTCGAATAATGTGTCCCATATGTTTTATTTGTCCTTTTTAATGTCATATACCTGCCATCTCAATATACAACCCACAATGTACTATAATATACTCCATAAGAGTGTAAAGACTGCTAGCATCGGATATATTGAAGTTTCCCTGACGTATGATTTGTACGTCACGCATTAATCCTTATAAATACCGCTAGATGCGGCATTCCCCAGCGACGGATCGAGCGACCACGACAGAGTCCAGCGTTGTAAACGGTTAAACGGCCAGTCTTCATCATGCCTAAAGTGTGCTGCGTTCCTCTTTGTAAAAACAACAAAGAAAAAAACCCAGACTTGATGTTTCATCAACTTCCAGCTGATCATGAAAAGAGACAGAAATGGCTGCACCCATCCACTAGTAAAAAATCTGTGAAACCATCCAGAAGAAGTTTGTGAACTCCACAAGTGGTGGAAATTAAGTATTCAAGTGAAGCTTATATGAAGGTATATGTCACAGTGAAAATAGCCTTGAAACTTATGATAGTCAGTCATGACGCAACTTCACCCTGTCTTTAGTGCCTTGCTACATTTACAACGTTTAAGTGTACATAAGCGTTCAGATTTCAAATATAAAGTGCTCACCCCCGGAGCTACGGATGTTATAAATTTGTACGTTTATTAGCACCCGTGTTTATAGTCCTTATATTGTTCAATAAAAAGCATTTTTATCCGACGGCTGGCCAATTTCTAATTTTTTCGCTATATGCTTTCAATACGTGCCCTTATCGGTTGGGAGGTGTATTGCACTCATGCATTATTATAACCTTTATAGAAAATGGTCACCGATCGGATTAAAATGCATTTTCTTGAACAATACGGGATGCACGGGTGTTAATAGCAGCCCGTTCAAAATTCTAACATCCGTGTCCCCGGGGGTGAGCACTTTATAGGCTATTTGAAATCTGAACGTTTACAAATGCACATAACTTAGCCAGGCGCTCAAAACAAAGCAAGTCACGCCACGACGCACGTGAAGGACGAGCGTCATGTGAACCATTAATCCTACTGAATATGATATAGATTGACAATATCAAGAAGTCAGGCAAAATCATCTGAGGAGCATATGCTGCTATATAGGATTACACAGACTGAAATTGACTGCCTGAAAAGTAATGTATTATATTATTCTTCATGAAGCTCCCAATTCCCGTGAAATTGCAATATATTGGCTATATAAATAAATAGCCCATATATTGTAATATGTATTAAAACTGTAATAAATAAGATAGATTCTAATTGATATTTTATTATCTATAAACCTGGAGAATCCACTAGATAGTTGACAATATCTGGATATGTCACTCCTGGCCATTTAGTTGGGTCATTTTCCCAACTACTTTTAGGCAAATCATATGGACAAATTGATAATCCAACAAGTTTTATTTTTTCTTTGTACCGTCGGAGCTCCGCGGCAGGTAAAGAATTCATATACGCCTGCATGTTCACACCATGCACCACAAATACGGATAATGTATCTTCAAACTCGGCGGCGCTTGGAACGTCACTTATAAGCGACAGGTAATCAGTCTGTCAACTCAGCTCTGCTCCGTTAACATTATGGGTAACTCATTCAAGTGGTAAATTAAATGTGAAACAAGTCATCTATTGAGAAAACAAAAAAATATGTTGACAAAGACACTTCATACATTTGGAAACATATTTTTATTCAAATCAATATAGTCTTCAGTTCATGTTGTATTATTTTAAAAGTAGGCTAACTACAGTGGAATTTCAATTGACTTCTATGGGCTGGCATGCAGTACACTGGTCTAACGGACCAGAAGTGGGGCCGCTGTCTCATTTGGGGGCGTGAAATTTGTAGTCCCCGTGTGTCTCTATATTAGACATTTTTCAGGGAGAACTCTCGGGGCCTCTAGCCGTCGGGGCTCTACGCAGCTGCGTAGTTTGCGTAGCGCTAAAAACCGCCCCTTATAGTAGCCTATATATCTGACCGAGTAGCTGCATGTCTGCTCCTTAGTGGGCCAACTGCTTAAATGGTGCATTTATATAGAGCTTTTATCCAAAGCGCTTTACATAGATTACATTACATTCACACACAGATGGCGGAGGAAACCATGCAAGGCACCAACAGGCACATCAGGAGCAGTTATATTAGGGGCTCAGAGTCTTGCTCAAGGACATTTATAACTCTGGGGGAGCCTGGGATCGAACAGGGAACCTCACGGTTCCCATCCGGCCACTCCAACTCCCCTAGGGATCGAACAGGGAACCTCACGGTTCCCATCCGGCCACTCCACCTCCCCTAGGGATCGAACAGGGAACCTCACGGTTCCCATCCGGCCACTCCAACTCCCCTAGGGATCGAACAGGGAACCTCACGGTTCCCATCCGGCCACTCCACCTCCCCTGACATGGTTGCAGCTGTCCCTAGTGGGCCAACTGGTTAGTGGTCCAGTGAAATGACAAACCTGGGATCTATACAAGCATGCACATGTATTCAACCTAATGAGCCACAAGGTGGCGCCAAAATGTTGCATAAATGGACAACTTCAGCTATTTAACACACACTGATGGAGATGGTGTGTGTGTGTGTGTGCGTGTGTGCGCGTGCGTGTGCGCGTGCGTGTGTGTGTGCGTGTGTGTGTGTGTGTGTGTGTGTGTGTGTGTGTGTGTGTGTGTGTGTGTGTGTGTGTGTCGTGCGTGTGCTTGTGCTTGTGCGTGCGTGCTAGGGGGTGAGGTGGAGTCTGAAGAGGTGAGTGCTAGGGGGTGAGGTGGAATCTGAAGAGGTGAGTGCTAGGGGGTGAGGTGGAGTCTGAAGAGGTGAGTGCTAGGGGGTGAGGTGGAGTCTGAAGAGGTGAGTGCTAGGGGGTGAGGTGGAGTCTGAAGAGGTGAGTGCTAGGGGGTGAGGTGGAGTCTGAAGAGGTGAGTGCTAGAGGGTGAGGTGGAATCTGAAGAGGTGAGTGCTAGGGGGTGAGGTGGAGTCTGAAGAGGTGAGTGCTAGAGGGTGAGGTGGAGTCTGAAGAGGTGAGTGCTAGGGGGTGAGATGGAGTCTGAAGAGGTGAGTGCTAGGGGGTGAGGTGGAGTCTGAAGAGGTGAGTGCTAGGGGGTGAGGTGGAGTCTGAAGAGGTGAGTGCTAGAGGGTGAGGTGGAGTCTGAAGAGGTGAGTGCTAGGGGGAGAGATGGAGTCTGAAGAGGTGTGTGCTAGGGGGTGAGGTGGAGTCTGGAGAGGTGAGTGCTAGGGGGTGAGGTGGAGTCTGGAGAGGTGAGTGCTAGGGGGTGAGGTGGAGTCTGAAGAGGTGAGTGCTAGGGGGAGAGATGGAGTCTGAAGAGGTGTGTGCTAGGGGGTGAGGTGGAGTCTGGAGAGGTGAGTGCTAGGGGGTGAGGTGGAGTCTGGAGAGGTGAGTGCTAGGGGGTGAGGTGGAGTCTGAAGAGGTGAGTGCTAGGGGGTGAGGTGGAGTCTGGAGAGGTGAGTGCTGAGGAGAAAGAGAGCACTTAACTTGTACAATTACCTAAAAGAAAGTGACCCAGATGCGCTCCATAACAAGGCACTCTATGATGCCCCTTCAGCCAGCTGGCCCCGGAAATTGTTATTATTTCTCTTACACAATTAAGTATTTTGTTTAAAATGTCTTCTCTTCTCCTCTTTTCAATACAGTAGCAAATGACTTAACCCATTTTGACCTGAGATCAGATTCTAAAAATGTCTTCTATCCTGACAGTTTTCTGAAAAAGCTATGTTTCTATGTCAGTCGTTCTTCGATTTTTCAAAAATAGCAGACCTACAAGCTCGTAGCGCGCCACTCGGTGGCGCGCTATGAGCTTGTAGATCTGCTATTTTTCAATAGCTAAAGCATAACATAAGGCTAACACCAAAAGGGAACCCCATTTTGACCTGAGGACAAATCTCTTCTAAATCCTGACAGTTTTCTTCAAAAACTCGCATGTCAAAGACCCCCAGAATTATCTGAATTTAGCCGCCGACACCCTATCTGAAAATATGTTGTTCCAGGGACCCTCCAGACGCAAAGATTTGAGTTAAAAACGTTCGCTTTGGGCCACATTTTCACGATTTTTCAAAAATACCAGCTCGGTGCCGCGCTATGAGCTTGTAGATCTGCTATTTTTCAATAGCTAAAGTTTAATGATTAAAACACCAAAAGGGGTTCCCGCCCAAAATGGGTTAAATTGATTTGAATTGATTTGGTCTCATAGATCCAAAGCTTTTCAGAATTCAAATTCAACAAGTAGCAGAAGTAGCCCCAAAAGTGACGTGTGAGCTTGTAGATCTGATATTTTTATTTGTTGCTGCTTTTATGCGAATGCATGCATGCCACTGCAATTATTATGCATGCATGTGCATATGCAACACACACATGGACTCATGCACACGCCTAAACGCATGCATGCATGCACGCATACACGCACGCACGCACGCACGCACGCACACACACATCACACAACAGCTGCAGTCACTTAGCTCGTCACAATTCATTAGCGCAGCTCGGCATGATGGGAGTTCTGCATTACGTAAGTGCACTCACGCACACACGCACAACGCACGCGCACACACACACACACACACACACACACACACACACACACACACACACACACACACACACACACACACACACACACACACGCATAGGGGTTTTCCTGTGAAATCACAGCCTCTGCCAGTTCTGTACTTAAAGTACTGTTCTGAGAAAGTATGTTTACTTTTGAGTATTTATTTCCTTCCATTTTTCAATGTTTCATATCATTTTACTTCTACAATCGCAGAGGCGAATGTGAAATCATATGAATTATTGATACATTTTAGTTATTGTTATTTACTTTGTATTATTTTGTATTGCAAAAAACAATTACGACCAAATGACAGTGAATGCATTTGATTAGAAAATAGACCTAAAATATCCACAATGTATTGTAGGCCTAGATCTATATTCTAAACAGAAGGGTTTGTAGATCTATATTCTGAACAGAAGGGTTTGTAGATCTATATTCTGAACAGAAGGGTTTGTAGATCTATATTCTGAACAGAAGGGTTTGTAGATCTATATTCTAAACAGAAGGGTTTGTAGATCTATATTCTGAACAGAAGGGTTTGTAGATCTATATTCTAAACAGAAGGGTTTGTAGATCTATATTCTGAACAGAAGGGTTTGTAGATCTATATTCTAAACAGAAGGGTTTGTAGATCTATATTCTGAACAGAAGGGTTTGTAGATCTATATTCTGAACAGAAGGGTTTGTAGATCTATATTTTGAACAGAAGGGTTTGTAGATCTATATTCTGAACAGAATCGTTTGCACTATTTTGTAAAGATTTTGACACATTTGGAAAACATTTGAGGAAGACATTCTGCACGAAGAGTACTTTTACTTTTTGTATTTCTACAAAAAAAAGTACTTCTTCCGCCACAGATCTCTGGACCAATAACGTGCCAGCGCTGTGAGGGCTCTCGTCTCTGGACCAATCACGTAGCCAGTCAGTGTTGGACGCTAAAACAGGTTCACATCTGTTCACACTCACACTGGCACCGCCTCCAGGCCAAACACGTGCACGCGTGTGCATGTGTGTGTCCGTATAGTGCACATGTATGCATGTGTATGAATGTGTGGTGCAATGCATGTGTGCACAATGCAGTGCACACACAAGCATACACACATGCACATTCAATCAAGGTAAACACATTCCAGAGAGTGTAGTGTCTCAGTAAACTGGATCAAAGTATGTGTGTATGTATATGTTTCTAAAACGGTTAGTCCCAATACTTGATTCTGATTGGCTGGTTACAGTCACGTGACCGTTGTAAATTTCACCGATAACCCACACCTTCAATCACTTTATATCATTCCCAGCTGATTCCGCAGCTCTGTAGCTGTACTGGGGAAGGGGAGCGCTTGATTGCCTTGCAAACCCATGCTGTGCGGGCGTCTAAGCTGGGAGGGTAGAAGACCCTCCGCTGCGCGTCGGGTCTGCCTACGCCTCCCAGCCATTGTAAAATACCCGGTAACCTGAGACCTCTCGTGGCTTATTGCTTTAATATAACACCAGCCTGTTGGAGAGAACCAATCAAAACTCCATCAGCCAGGATGTGAAGAAGAGGAAGTGGGTGGGGATTGGACACACCCTCCAGAAACCATGAACTGACAACATCACTAGCCAAGCACTGGACTGGATTAGCCAAGCACTGGACTGGCCTTGCCAAGCACTGGACTGGACTCCACAGGACAAGAGAGACATGGGGAGGCCAACACAGTCCTGGAGAAGACCAGTCGAGTGTCGACACCACACAGATATTATGCGTATGTGCATTTAGGGCCAAATAATCAACTACACTTAGGAACAAGTCCAAATAATCAACTATACTTCAGGAAGAATTCCAAATAAACTATACACTTCAGAAACGAGTCAAAATAAACAACTACACAAGTGTAAGTTCGCCTACAACAGGACCACGTGCCCCACCCCACACACACACACACACACACACACACACACACACACACACACACAGTCACACACACACACACACACACACACACACACACACACACACACACACACACACACACACACACACAGGATAATAAGTTCCATGTATCGTTATGCGTTTCCATGACGACCGAAGCTTGGAGCGACAGCCAATCACATCCCCTCTCACTGTCGCCGTGGCAACACATCACTGTTCTGGGAATTATTTTTCATCTCTCTCTCTCTCTCTCTCTCTCTCTCTCTCTCTCTCTCTCTCTCTCTCTCTCTCTCTCTCTCTCAGTAATCTGGTAGAATCATTAAGCTCATAACAAGTCACACTGCCCAATGACACTGTCCAATGTCCAATGTGGTGTTTTAAGCATTATGTTATACTTTAGCTATTGAAAAAGCTCATAGCGTGGCACCGAGTGCCGCGCTACGAGCTTGTAGATCTGCTATTTTTGAAAAATAATGAAAATTTGTCGCAAATCTTTGAATATAATATATTCTTTCAGATCGAGCATTTTTAACTCAAATCTTTGGGTCCCTGGAACAACATATTTTCTGATGGGGGTCCGTGGTCCTTGACATGAAGAAGTCAAGGACCCCCTCCCGACCCCCAATATAAATTGACTGCTACAATAACCTTAACCCATTTTGGGCGGGAACCCCTTTTGGTGTTTTAAGCATTATGTTATAATTTAGCTAATGAAAAATAGCAGATCTACAAGCTCATAGCGCGCCACCGAGTGGCGCGCTACGAGCTTGTAGGTCTACTATTTTTGAAAAATCGTGAAAAAATAAAATAAAAAAATAAATATTTGGGGACCCCCCAAACTAATTTGGCGACCCCCCGAGGGGTCGCGACCCACGGGTTGAGAACCCCTGATTTAGAAGACATTTTATCTGATCTCAGGTCCAAATGGATTCATTCTTCCGCTTCTGCCACGATCTTTTCAGTACAAACATCCCGGGCCCCGGCGGGCCGTGAACCAGACGTAAACACCGGCTGTGTAAAGTTTCGCACGATCGTTATTTAATTAACCATAACTTTTGTAACCGCACGATCTTCAGCGCTTTAGTTCTGGGAATAAAGCTTGTTTTGGAAATATCTGGGAAAAGATACCGAGCTGAATGCATTCTTAACATTCTGTTTACATTGCTGCGGATTTTCATTTCCAATTTATTTCCGTTTTTATTGATCGCCTAGCAACCGAGAACTCTCCATACGGTGGTGAAGAGCGCAACTGGATCAATCAATAGGAACGGTGCTGAGAAGTGTTCTGTTCACGCATGCAAGCATGCACGCACGCACACACGCACGCACACACAAACACGCACATGCGCGCGCACACACACACACACACACACACACGCACACACGCACACACGCACACACACACACACACACACACACACACACACACACACACACACACACACACCCCTTCCTTCAAAACATGAGTAATGGTGTGAGAAGGAAATCTATCCCATAATCCAACTGGCCAAGGAATCCCCCTCAACCCACCCCCCACATGCAGGGGGATGAGAAAGAGAGAGAGAGAGAGAGAGGCTGGGGGGGAGAGAGAGGAGTAGGAGTGTGTGTGTGTGTGCGTGTGTGTGTGTGTGCGTGTGTGTGTGTGTGTGTGTGCGTGTGTGTGTGTGTGTGTGTGTGCGTGTGTGTGTGTGAGTGATAGTTTAAACAGAGCTTTGGACTGTAGTGTATTCACCTGTTACAGCTTTTATAGTCGCTGACACACTGAAACAATAATATGGAATCCAGTGAAACGTGACTCTGTTCATATGTTCACTACACACACAACCTCTGACACACACGCACACGCACGCTCGCACGCACACACACACGCATCGTAATTTGTCGAGCGTGGTCGAGATCATGGATTTCACAATGCCACGCCAGACTTGTCGGTCCTTCATTGCCATCCCCAGTTCCAGCTGCTTACTGATGCATGTGTCCCTAGGGATGACAGTTTTCTACACCTCTGGCAGGACTCCAGAGAAGAAGGGAAGATATAACCTCATGGTCAGCTCTGTAGCAGTGAATATATAACCTCATGGTCAGCTCTGTAGCAGTGAAGATATAACCTCATGGTCAGCTCTGTATAGCAGTGAAGATATAACCTCATGGTCAGCTCTGTATAGCAGTGAATATATAACCTCATGGTCAGCTCTGTATAGCAGTGAAGATATAACCTCATGGTCAGCTCTGTAGCAGTGAATATATAACCTCATGGTCAGCTCTGTAGCAGTGAAGATATAACCTCATGGTCAGCTCTGTAGCAGTGAAGATATAACCTCATGGTCAGCTCTGTAGCAGTGAAGATATAACCTCATGGTCAGCTCTGTAGCAGTGAAGATATAACCTCATGGTCAGCTCTGTAGCAGTGAAGATATAACCTCATGGTCAGCTCTGTAGCAGTGAAGATATAACCTCATGGTCAGCTCTGTAGCAGTGAAGATATAACCTCATGGTCAGCTCTGTAGCAGTGGCCGGAGGACTGTGTTCTTCTGGATCGGACTAGTGAACAAACACGGGGAAGGTTGATGTGTATTAGTTTAGTCGATGGGTGGCTCTTCCAAGAGAGGTTTTGCACTCTCATTAGAAGCACACATGCACACACACACACACACACACACACACACACACACATGCACACACACATGCACGCAGTGTTATACCTTTAGCCCTAATGTCTGACTTTACTCTGCTAAAAGCTAAATGGTGCACACGCACGCAGTCGCGCACACATGCAAACTCTGTCACCTGGGGCAGTGTTACTTCCTGCTATAAGCAGGACGTTTTGTCACAGCCAACCAGAAGGGAATCAGTCAGGGAGCAGCCTCATATACACACATCACACACACACACGCGCACGCACCCACACACCCACGCGCGCGCATGCACTCACGCACGCACGCACGCACAGGTATTGTGTTACATTTGAATGATTAAAGGAACACGTCTAACCAACTGGACTGGACTCTGTGAAGGCTTCAGTCTGCCTTTCATTAGACGTGTGTGTGTGTGTGTGTGTGTGTGTGTGTGTGTGTGTGTGTGTGTGTGTTTTCCTAGAAACTCCTGTTCTGTGGAATATATGGATGTAAAAACAGCACATTGTAAAAAAAAAAAACACACACACACACACACCGGTTCTTTAGTGGTTGTTTATGGTATAGAGGTGTTAAATAACACCCTGTGTGTCTGGGGTTTCAGTGCGTGCGTGTGTGTGTGTGTGTGTGTGTGTGTGTGTGTGTGTGTGTGTGTGTGTGTGTGTGTGTGTGTGTGTGTGTGTGTGTGTGTGTGTGTGTGTGTGTGTGTGTGTGTGTGTGTGTGTGATTTGATACAGTAACAGTCATGCTGTGTGCCGTGCGTGTGCATGTGCATGTGATTTGATACAGTAACAGTCATGCTGTGCTAAACCGTTTCCACAGAGTTGTAAAACAGTTGCCATGAAAGAAAAAATAATAACAATCTGAACTCCAGGCCACACTCGGTGAAAGTAACTTAATACCGTACTTTTACTCAAGTACTCAACAAAGAATTTCCCCTTTTTAGTATTTCCGTCCGTTTCTCAACGAGGGAATGTCACACCCCCGTCTCAGGCGAGGGTAATATGAACATAAAGGATGGCGAGGCAACACAGTTGTAACCTGACTCCGCCAGATGGGGCAGCAGAGAGTCCCCCCTCCTGCTCCCATCTGGGAACTCTCAGGCAGACTTGATGCCCGGCCACAAAACGGCCTGGCCAATCAGCAGCAGCTAGAGGCGGGATAGCTGCTGCTGATTGGCCAGGCCGTTTTGTGGCTGGCCAATCACTGGAGCGAGTTGCATGATGGTATAGGCGAGTTCCACCGCGAACTGAACAAGAGGTGCGTATAGTCAAAGCTCAGCGCGTCGTAAAGGAGAGGTGTGTCGACGAGTGACGTGGAAAACCTTGCTTAGTTTAAGGTCTCCATGAAGTCTAAAAGTCCAGCAGAATTGGAACTCTCAAAAGATTGGCAAACCGCCTGGGCCATGGCTCAGTGGTCCAGGCACCTTGGCTGGCAATCCAGCCAGGCAGTGTGCCGCGAGTTCGACTCCCGATCCCGACGGCCTTTACTGCATGTCTTCCCCCCCATCTCTCTCCCCATTTCCTGTCAGCCTACTGTCTGTCCCTCCATAAAATATATATAAAATAAAGGCGAAAAAAAAAAGATCGGCAAACCTTGACTCAGATACAATGCTACTGTAAGTGATAATAGAAAATAGAAAAATGTATTTACATGCATCGTCCGTGACATTCACACAACATATACAACTAGGTCCTACACCAGCAAAAGCACACAGATTAGACTGAATTGCTCTTCCCTGACTATCAGAAAATAAACCTTTCAAACCAGTCATAAAACAGGGCCCACTCTCGTGGCCGGTTAAGACTCACCCGTGGCTGCGTGTGTCACAGTATGTTGCTCTCTGTTGCCATCAGGGCCGGTCCTGAGCAATCTGGCGCCCCAAGCAGGATTTAAAAAAATACAATGGACTGGGGGTCCATTGGGGAGGCACTGTGGGGACACTGGGGAGGCTCTGTGGAGGCACTGGCGGGACACTGGCACTGGGGAGACACTGGGGAGGCACTGGGGGGGGCACTGGGGTGACACTGTTTTTTCCTCCCAGCTTCCAGCCTTGGCACACCTGTCTGTGGTCACCTCATCGCACTCAATTGACACACCTGCCGGCCATCAAGTCTCACAACCTTTCATGGTAGTACTATAGCTTGACTCTAGCCAGTGTTTACGTTCTACTAGTGAAGTTATAGTTTAGTTATATTTCCTAGTATTTTGCTCCTGTGTTTCCTGCAACTCAAGCTCTTCTCCTCTCCTCCAGAACCAGCTCACCTGTTCTACTGCCTCCTCTCCTCCAGAACCAGCTCACCTGTTCTACTGCCTCCTCGTCTCCTCTCCTCCAGAACCAGCTCACCTGTTCTACTGCCTCCTCTCCTCCAGAACCAGCTCACCTGTTCTACTGCCTCCTCGTCTCCTCTCCTCCAGAACCAGCTCACCTGTTCTACTGCCTCCTCTCCTCCAGAACCAGCTCACCTGTTCTACTGCCTCCTCGTCTCCTCTCCTCCAGAACCAGCTCACCGGTTCTACTGCCTGCTCTTCTCCTCTCCTCCAGAACCCGCTCACCTGTTCTACTGCCTCCTCTCCTCCAGAACCAGCTCACCTGTTCTACTGCCTGCTCGTCTGCCTGCCACCTGCCTGGACTGCTCTCCTCATCCTCCATGTTTGTTTTCCATGCAACCTTCCACAATCTCCAATTCACCATATTGTGAATAAATATCTTAATTTTGCTCCTGTGTTTGGCTCTGCATTTTGGGTTCAACTTTCTGCTACCGTGACAGCATGGCATGGCTCCGACATATGTGGTCGGTTTCGACTCACCACGTGGCTTCCACGTGCGGTTAGGATTAGGTCAGGGTTTTGGGGTGTCGGACTATTATGTGTCGGACTGTTATGTGTCGGACTGTTAGGTTAGGTCGTCGGACCACAGATATGCACCCTGGCAGCTGTGTGACCTCTGACCTGTGACCTGTACTTCCATTTGTACACTCTCAGAGTTAAATTAACATTGATTTTACAATATCAATTGGGGGTCCCAGAGATAGAAATGCCATTAACTCTTTGAGCGTTTCAAGGATTTCTATATAGTAGGTAGACTTCTCTATGGCCAGAATGGCGTTTTTGAATGATTTATTGAAAATTCTCTGTTGTGAATGTGTGACAACGAAAGACCTTCAGAGAAAGCTTGACTTGTCTGCTTCCAGGAAAAAAATGAACTGAGTTGATAAAATGTTTAGTTCTTGTGTTGGAAGCCATTTAAAAGAGCCTGCATTTACACTGTTTCTGTTTCTAGGACAACCAAAAAAAGTTATGCCCGGTTGAAGTTTTATTTTCTAAATAACTTTTTTTCTGCTGGGCATACATAGCCATGCAATATCTCATTTTAAAGGGTGAGTTGTCTAGTTCAATTAAAATAAAATAAAAAGTTTCTCACATGTACCACTGTAGATATTTTGCCATCTATAAATAGCATGGTCAGTCATGATCAATCTGACCTATCCAGCTAAAAGTCCCCATAGCTCTGAAATTGGAACATCATATAAACTCAATTCTTTTTTGGGGTAAAATTAGACATTCTAACGCACATTTTGATATATACCATGTTTACATAGTCTTACCAGTACCTTGTCTATTCATGCATGTATCTCAAAAACCTGTTATGAAGAAACACAGTTTTGATAAAAAACACATCCAAGGACATTGTTTTGATATGACTTGGTGCCCATGATATGTATCAAAATATAGACTTGAATGTATACTGTATTATAAAAAAGAAATTGAGTTATTACCATCTACCGTTACAGAGTAAATCACAGTTGAAACTTGCTTAGTCATATACAATAAACCTCACAATAGTGAACAAAATAGTCATGACAGGTCTAACTCATTGTAAAAGCGTCTTTTATTTTTTACGACTACTAACATAATAAAATGATAAATATTACAGAAAATAAATAGGCCTACATACAAAACAGTTACTCCTCCCCTAGCTCTGATCCATAGCTCTAAATGCGCATTTAGAGCTATGGATCAGAGCTACTCCTCCCAAATGTCCCCAAACCCAGTCCTTGACGGTGTGTGTGTGTGAGTTAACCTGACTCCGCCATATGGGGCAGCAGAGTGTACACTGTGTTCCCCCCTCCTGCTCCCATCTGGGAACTCTCAGGCAGACTTGATGCCCGGCCACAAAACGGCCTGGCCAATCAGCAGCAGCTTCTAGCAACTTCTAGCAGCAGCTTCTAGCTTCTACTAGCTGCTGCTGATTGGCCAGGCCGTTTTGTGAGCAACTTCGCTTCTAGCTGCTGCTGATTGGCCAGGCCGTTTTGTGGCCGGGCATCAAGTCTGCCTGAGAGTTCCCAGATGGGAGCAGGAGGGGGGAACCCAGTGTACTCTCTGCTGCCCCATCTGGCGGAGTCAGGTTATGTGTGAGTAGGCTAAATAAAAAAAACACCCAAAAACTGCCCCCCCTGAAATGAATGAATGAATGAATCCGGTTCAGTGTCGGAGAACGCCATCGCAGTCTTGACTCTTCATCCTCCTCCTCCTCCTCCTCATCTGATGCCAGTTCTAAATATATAAAAAGAAATAAACATTTTAGCTGTAGTCAGTGCACGCTACTATTACATGGCGTTTTACCCGGCTGCTGGCGATCAATGATTTTATTGTGCAGTGTCTTTGTGGGCCGAGTCGTGGCATGACAAATACAAATAGATGCTTGTATAATAAGTAGTATCACGATAAAATAATATGGCAACGTTAGAATGAAACACCAATGAGTGATCGGTGGTAATGTAGCTAGCTGCCCAGGGTATATCCAGCACCATTGCGTCGCAATCATCCAGCAACATTGGTACTGGCTATTGCCCGGGCTTGTGGCCCGGCCAATAGCCAGTACCATTTGTGCAGTGTTTGTTAGCAACTACTACTAGCCAACAGCCAGTGGAATGTGGTGACGTGATGGTGCTGGATATACGCTGGGCAGCTACATTACACGCGATCACTCATTGGTGGTGTCATTCTAACGTCGCCATATTATTTTATCGTGATACTAATTATACAAACATCTATTTGTATGCCACGATGCCACGATTCGGCCCACAAAGACACAGTACAATACATTCATTTGATCAGATGTTTTTGTTAGCTACGTCGATCACCTATAGTACCGACCCTTGTTATATATTCTCCGACTATGCATGTCACGATGACTAAACCAGTTAGATCTATCCATATATGGTTCTACCACATCTATCTGATATCAGCACTAGGTCGGCTCGGGCCAAATATAGGGATCGTCTTACTAGACATGTCATATTAGGGCATTTTCGAATACAATAAAATTACCTTTTAGCGAAGGCATCAGCCTTGGTGGTAACTCCGGTGGGGAGAAGAAAAAACATTGCACACGTGTAATCCGCGAGGGTGGATGTTGCAGCCCGGCCAACGGTCTGGGACTGGAGAATGCCACTGGACACGGATGGATCATTTTTCAGATTGTTTTTTTTGCGGCGACTGCAAACCTGGCTGAAAAACTCTTCCTCCAGTGCCCACCTCGGAGGAGTCAACCAACCCCCCTGTTCACTGGGGGCTGGGCGTCAGTTTCCAATAGGAAAGCATACACGTGTGTCACGTGACACGGGAATTCTGGGAAATGTAGTTGATATTTATGCTCAATACTATATACAGAGGTGCGGACCGAATTAATATATTGGTATTAATAAAAAAAGAGAACTACGGAAAATCACGTACAGGGCAGAAAAGACTAATGCAAAACTCCACGTGTTTTCCAGTAGTAATCTGTCTAAGGGTTAAATGAGGGGTCCGTAGACTATAATACACGTCCAACTTGGAGTCCTTGATTTAAACGGGTTGAGAATCACTGCTAGAGCCGTAAAAATCATCTCTTATGGGGGTCCCTGGCATATCGCTTCAAATGGGGGTCCGCGGGCCAATTAGTGTCAATTTGGGGGTCTTTGACATGAAAAGGTTTGGGAACCCCTGGTGTATGACTAGAATAGATTCCGGGGTTCAAGTGGTTAAGACTGAAGTACGTGTGTGTGTGTGTGTGTGTGTGTGTGTGTGTGTGTGTGTGTGTGTGTGTGTGCGCGTGCGTGTGCCATTGTCAGGTTGGACGTTCCTCAGTCACATTCTGAACATCCCTGAAGCTCAGCTTTCACAATAAAAGCATCACAATTCATCACCATAAAGCACCATCAAACATCAAAATAAAAGCACCTGCTGTCCCGACCGGATTATTAACAGCAGCCCGCCATGCAGGTGTGAAGATGACCTCTCCACATGTTTTTGTGTGTGTGTGTGTGTGTGTGTCTGTGTGCGTGTGCGCGTGTGCATGCATGTGTGTGTGTGTGACCTCCATTTTTGAGGTTTTTGATTTATTAACACATAAATCATAAATCACACCCTTTACGTCTGTGTGTTGTTTCGAAAATATCCTACTATAAATGTGCCACGTCTGTCTGCGTGCGTGTGTGCGTACGTGCGTGTGTGTACGGTTAATGCACGTAACTCGAGAACCGTTTGACCCACCGACTTCACATTCGACACACGCGTTCCACACCCCCACAGGGAGTGCAGTGCCCGGTATCGAGTCGGTCGGACCCACGGTTCTCCAGAACCACCACAAAAGGCTCTGGTCAGGAGCTGCCAGTGGGCCTAATGAGGCCAACTCCTTTCACCTGGGCCAGGCTCTGCCAGTGGGCCTAATGAGGCCAACTCCTCTCACCTTGGCCAGGCTCTGCCAGTGGGCCTAATGAGGCCAACTCCTTTCACCTGTGCAATTTCCTCAGCCAATTGAGGCTCAACCAATCAGGCTCTGCTCAGTGTGCCGAATTGATTGCCAAGTACACTTTTCAGTTTGCAGTCTTCACACACAGGCACATACACAGATCTCCATGTGGGACACCGGCTGACAGTTAAAACGGGTGCTATGACAACGTATATCATTAGGTTCGCAAGTTGCATCGTTCCCAAGTAGGCCGGTGGCCGACTGCGACGGGCACGTACAGGTCTAGTTGAACCAATGAAAAGTAGTAAAATATGCTTCCGAGAAAACCTCTTAACTCCATTGGACCCTCACACGGTCTGCTAAAGCAACTAACTCCACCACCTCTCCCCCTCATGGAAGTAATTGACATTATATAAAGTCACTCACAACACTAACTTTGATGAGGCAGTATTGCTTTGTTTTCAGATAATAGATATACTATGATACTTCATATACCACACACACACACACACACACACACACAGTTACTATTCCTGTCAGGTCAGCAGATGCTTTTATTCTGACATGTTTATGGTAATGAACTGTGATGCTTTTATTGTGAAAGCTGAGCTGCAGGGATGTTCAGAATGTGACTGAGGAACGTTCAACCTGACAATGGCGCACGCACGTACGCACGCACGCACGCTTTCTCAGCAGCGAAAATAAAAGTGTGTTAAAGGACCACTTCACCACTTTTCAACCTAACATCATATCTCTAACATCATATATGATATGATGTTAGGTTGAAAAGTGGTGAAGTGGTCCTTTCATATAATTGGTCCTCACTAATGTTCATGATAAAATAGCACCATTTTGTACTCAGTTTGTGTCTCATAGAAACCCGTCCACCAGTGAAAATGGAAGCCATCGTTCTCACAATAATAACAATCTAAATATATATTTTTTGTTTAAAAATCCGCCTAACGATGCCATCACTGGTGGATGGGTATCTGAACTGCCCACAGCCCTCCTATGAGTCACAGACTAGAAAATAATTGTGGAATTGTTTTCATGAATATTAGTGACGACCAATGATATGAAGAGTGGTGAAGACTGAAGTGGGTTGGTCCTTTAGGGTCCCTTCGGAAATGTGGGAATGGGAATGTGGTCAGTTTGTTGAGTGTGGTGGGCGGTGACGTCACAGAGTGTGTTCAGTGTGCCTTATTTACGAATGACCACAGCTGTGACGCAATCACACCGATTCACACTGGACAACCCCAGCTTCAGGGTAGGGTCGCTCTGTGCGGGCAATCGGCACACCCGGTGCTCCTTTCGAACGACAACCTACCGAGTGCACTGAATAAACGAACGACAGGACCAGTGTGTTCAGGGCGCATTTCCAAACACACCCTTAAAGAGCAAACTCAGAAAAGGTATAGGACATTTTATACAATGCAAACAAAAGGGATTTATCGTTCAAAGTTGAGCAAGAATGAAAGCATGTACAACTGGAAACCATTTCATACAAACATTTGTTTTTTATTAATATAAGGGCACTTTAATACAGACAACAGGGCCTTAATTTTATTCATATATTATGTCACCATCAATACAGCGATATAGAACCAATCAGTAAACTATTAATAGCCAATCAACAATCAGTAGAAAGATAGGAAACTATATCCAACCAATCAGAGCTGTGTGATGTCATGGTGGCGATGCCCAACCTGTGGCTCAAAACAATAAGATTTGACTGATAAAATGACACCAATATATAAAATATATACAACATACTGTATAAAATGTCATGATATATATTTTTTGTTCTTATTGAAAACCTTGACGTGAATTCAAATGAATTGTCATCGTGATATAAGCGATCAATAAGAACTTAAAGGGAGATGTTGCAACCATATATTGATATTGGTCCTCACATGATGCGCATTATAATATTACATATCTTATCTTCATATTGCTCATTATAAGATGTCACCATTTCCGTGACTTCCGTGTCTCAGGAGGGCCGTGGCCTGTGGAACAGTTCAGAAACCTGCCTACAGTGACGTCATCGATGGGGAATCCAAGCTAATAAACTGCAGGCTTTCTATTCCTGCAAAGTCAGTGTGCTATAAATGGAAGACGTTGTTCTTGCATTAACAAAAACTGTTAAGTCTTGCCTGCCTGACTATGATGTCACTGGTAGGTATAGGTTTCTGAACTGTCCACAGCCCTCCTCTGAGACACAGAGTGAGTAGACAGGTTTCTGAACTGTCCACAGCCCTCCTCTGAGACACAGAGTGAGTAGACAGGTTACTGAACTGTCCACAGCCCTCCACCGAGACACAGAGTGAGTAGACAGGTTACTGAACTGTCCACAGCCCTCCTCTGAGACACAGAGTGAGTAGACAGGTTTCTGAACTGTCCACAGCCCTCCACCGAGACACAGAGTGAGTAGACAGGTTACTGAACTGTCCACAGCCCTCCTCTGAGACACAGAGTAGACAGGTTTCTGAACTGTCCACAGCCCTCCTCTGAGACACAGAGCGAGTAGACAGAAATGATGCTGTTAAAGAGTATTTGCCTGTAAATAAATTACTATTTCATCCAAGGAGGCTCCCCTGAATCACATCACATTGTTACTTCATAGAACCTTCATCATCATAATTTTTCGACCGCGGTCGAGATCGTGGATTTCACAATAACACGCCAGACTTCCCGGTCCTTCATTGCCATCCCAAGTTCCTGCTTACTGATGCCTGTGTCCCTAGCGATGACATCAGGGAACGACAGTTTTCTACCTCTGGTCTGCTTTGAGGCAGAAGAAGGGAAGATATAACCTCATGGTCAGCTCTGTAGCAGAGGCCGGCAAACTGTGTTCTTCTGGATCGGACTAGTGAAGAAACACTGGGAAGGTTGCCGTATATTATATTAGTTGATGGGTGGCTCTTCCAAGACAGATTTTGCGCTATAGAACCTTACATTCGTGTTATATTACGGTACGATATGACCTGCACAATATTACGGTACGCAATCAAGGAAATCTTTCCGCCTAAAATACACAGTATGTGTCACGAGGAGAACTTGAGAGAATACTTTCCATTATGAGGGAAAGATTGACATGTTTACACACCGTAATATGTAATATGACATGAATGTGGTCACACATCAGCATCCCGCAGCCTCCCTTTTCCGACTTGCCTGCATTACTAAACCTACCCTAACCGCACCCGAAATGCCACCCTGTCCCCAAAATAACTTCATACTTGACATTTTAACCCCTTTTGACCTGAGATCGGATTCTAAAAATGTCTTCTACATCCCGACAGTTTTCTGAAAAAGCTATGTTTCTATGTCAGTCGTTCTTCGATTTTTCAAAAATAGCAGACCTACGAGCTTGTAGGTCTGCTATTTTTCAATAGCTAAAGCATAACATAATGCTAACACCAAAAGGGATTCCCGCCCAAAATGGGTTAATGATGATGATGTGGCGTCTGTCCAGGAGAACGTAGAAGACCGTTAGCTACAGTTGGAGCATGGGGGTCAGGTCTGGCATCTAATCTGGCTCCTATAGGTGGAGTTCTCAGCGGGCCTGGCCGGCCCTAACTGGGCCCGCAGTCAGAACAATTATCATAATTCTAGTCACGCACGCAACAAGCTTTGAACTGAGCTGATTGGACCTTCCGTTCCAGACATTATGGCCAAAACATCTTGAAAACGGCCACTTTTTAATATATTCTTTCAGAGTGAACGTTTATAACTCAAATCTCTGCTCCTGAGGGGTTCCTGGAACAACATATTTTCAGATGGGGGTCGGCGGCCAATTACAGATAATTCTGGGGGTCCTTGACATGAAATATTGAGCACCACTGATATAGAAACATAGGTATTTCAGAAAACTGTCAGAATTTAGAAGACATTTTTTAGAATCGTTTTCAGGTCTAAATGGTTCTGGCCCAAAAACGTTGGGTCGGTCGGTCGTATAGGGCAGGGGTTCTCAACCCGTGGGTCGCGACCCCTCGGGGGGGTCGCCAAATTATTTTGGGGGGTCCCCAAATTATTTTCAAAAAAATCTTTTTGCAACTGAATGGCTGGAAAGTGGAAATGAAGAGTTTACATATAGTACACATAGTACATGCATACACCTTCCCTAATGATTATATCTGGTTTCAGTATTTATTTATGGTGTATTGTCTCTATTATTAAGGTTATTGTAGCAGTCAATTTATATTGGGGGTCGGGAGGGGGCGGGGCGGGGGTCCCGAGACATTGCCAAAGCATTTCCGGGGGTCCCCGGCCAAAAACGTTGAGAACCCCTGGTATAGGGTCAGGTTCGGGCAGAATTTGAGAACGCTACAAGCAGACCTATACAGTAACATGGAACGCGACAGCTTGAGGCTTTATTTCAGTTACCATCTTATCATGAGCAATTATATGAAGATACGGTTGAAAATGTAGTGATCCTTTATACTACATTAGTTCTATTGATCCAAGCTGGAACACAATCAATCAATCAATCAATCAAGTGATGGATTGATCATTAAAATAAACGCTCTTACTGCTCTTAATATGCACATACGTGGCCCACCCATATATCCACGTGGTGCATGAGTGGGCCCTGGCTGTGGACAGTAAGAAAAGCCACAATGTGTTTTTTACACGAGAAATATTTCAATAGAATGCATTCTTCACCATATACACATCTTATTGTGCAATTCATACCTCAACGGATCAACCCTAACCGTGTGTGTGTGTGTGTGTGTGTGCACGTGCATGTGTGTGTGCGTGTGTGTGTGTGTGTGCACGTGCATGTGTGCGTGTGTGTGTGTGTGTGTGTGTCTGCGCGTGCATGTGTGTGTGTGTGTCAGACTGTGCGTGTACTGGTCAGCTCCCAGTACAACAGTATCAAACTGTGGTCGTCTCTTGACATGCAGTAAAAAATGCGTCGACACAAGGGGGTGCGTTTCTGTACATTTAGATAAAAGGCCTTTAGATAAATAACTTTAATAACTATTTATGTATATTTACTATTTATGAAAATAATATTCATAAAAATAATGATTTCAGGAGGGAGCCAGCTTCCCTTCGCTTCTACATGTAAAAATATATCTACGTAGCCACTGCAGGAACAGTGCTAACTCCATGTATGCCGTTCCCTGTGTAGCCCGGTTGCTACCGAAGTCCTGACGTCACTCGTTCATCCCCTGCAAGTCATTTCTCTATGGAGAACAAGTCATTTCTCTATGGAGAACAAGTCATTTCTCTATGGAGAACAAGTCATTTCTCTTTGGAGAACAACATTGGGTCATCTTAGAATCGTCTCATATAGGAATTGCGCTCCAAAAGTAAACAAACTGTCCCCGGCTATATTGTCGGGGAGGTTGACTCTGTATTGTTTATGTTAGTCAGTCACTCATATTTGATAAGTCTGTTTCTGGCACAAAAATAATGAAATTGGCAGGGACGTAATGCTGCATTCACAAGGGATCAGGCAAGCGGTATAGACGGCAAACAACACCACCTGCTGGACGGCACGGAACGGTCAAAAATATGAAATATTTTAACATTGATGCCGTCTGCCGTGCCGTCCTGTTCCGTCTACCGTCCTGCTCCAGTCCACTAAAATGACTTCTGTTTTGCCGTCTATATAAGGCTTGCCTGATCCCATGTGGTTGCAGCATTACGTACGTCAGTATTATCTCGACGTTGATTCTTCTTCATGTCCATGACCCTGGACATGAAGACCCTGCAGGTAGGATGAGTGCATTACGTCAGACCATGACCCAGGTAGGATGAGTGCATTACGTCAGACCATGACCCAGGTAGGATGAGTGCATTATGTCAGACTTCGGTGCGCTATAATATGAACAGGATGCTCTGCTAATACAGTAAGTATTTATACATGGAAGTTTCATAATCCCTTATTGGAAAACAACAAACACATACTCCTTTACGTAAAACAATAAGGTCAATATTATTCTGTAAACAGTTTTTGTAACATTATCTTCTTGTGTTCTTTCCACTTTTCTGTCTTCTTCTTCACGCCCCCAAAAAATAACCTTTTTCCTAATCAATCAAGTGGCGCCCGGGGACGGGTCCCCAGCTTAACCAAATGGACCCTTACAGGTCTGTAACTCAGAGTGTAACAAATGGAACCAAATGGACCCTTACAGGTCTGTAACTCAGAGTGTAACAAATGGAACCAAATGGACCCTTACAGGTCTGTAACTAGAGTGTAACAAATGGAACCAAATGGACCCTTACAGGTCTGTAACTAGAGTGTAACAAATGGAACCAAATGGACCCTTACATGTCTGTAACTCTGAGAGTGTAACAAATGGAACCAAATGGACCCTTACAGGTCTGTAACTAGAGTGTAACAAATGGAACCAAATGGACCCTTACATGTCTGTAACTCTGAGAGTGTAACAAATGGAACCAAATGGACCCTTACAGGTCTGTAACTAGAGTGTAACAAATGGAACCAAATGGACCCTTACAGGTCTGTAACTCTGAGTGTAACAAATGGAACCAAATGGACCCTTACAGGTCTGTAACTCTGAGAGTGTAACAAATGGAACCAAATGGACCCTTACAGGTCTGTAACTCTGAGAGTGTAACAAATGGAACCAAATGGACCCTTACAGGTCTGTAACTCTGAGAGTGTAACAAATGGAACCAAATGGACCCTTACAGGTCTGTAACTCTGAGAGTGTAACAAATGGAACCAAATGGACCCTTACAGGTCTGTAACTCTGAGAGTGTAACAAATGGAACCAAATGGACCCTTACAGGTCTGTAACTCTGAGAGTGTAACAAATGGAACCAAATGGACCCTTACATGTCCACTTGGCTCAATGTGTTACACTCTCAGAGCTATGGGGGTCCGTGGCTTAATGAATATAAATGAGGGGTCCTTGGAAATTCAACCCTTTGAGAACCACTGACATTAATAGACTGAAGCGTGCCAACATTTTCATTCGTGCTCCTCTGCGGACGCCTGCGTGTGTGTGTCTGGTCGACGCCGGAGGGGTCCTTCCTACCACTTCCCCGGTATGGGCGTTCCACATTCGTACCAGGAGACGTAGCTGATGTGAGACTGTCCACCGATCTGGCCGAAAGTTACCGGCTGTTGCCGGACCGCCCGGTAGAACCCTAAAACATACAAACACAACAATAGAGTAATACCGTCCTGACGTCGCCCGCTCATCCCCTGCAGGGTCAGGGAAGTCACTCTATGGAGAATAACCTTGTGTTATCTTAGAATCACTATTCCTGAAGAAGATCCCAGTGATCGAAACGCACGCAGTATCTCCAACAGGTCAACATATACGAATCAAGGTATCTGGCTTTACAACCCATATACCTTGAATGGCTTGTATTACCTTGGGTCTTCTAGATGAGACAGAATAACTGGCTAATGGCTAAGCAACTCGTATAGCATTCAAGTAGAGGTTCACACATCCCGGTTAAGTTCGTATCGAACACCACTGTAGCGGGTCCTAACGAAATAATCAGCACTGGTTCGAGCTATTTTACACATAGGCTGCAACGTACTGTACAAACAACGTAGAGCCTCCCCTGACCATGCAAGCCACGACCCACCTCAGGTCAGAAGAGAGGGCCGGCCTAATTTAAGCATATTTCTCCTACTCCTCCTGCCCGACACTCCCTGACTCCCTGATAGGAGGACACGGGGTAGACGCTCGACAAAGCCGGAAGAACCGCGGTGGATTCTGTGAGTGGCCTGGTATTGCAACAAATGCAATGTTTTTTTAAATTGTTTGTTGTGGGGTTTTTTTGTGGTTTTGTGCCATGTTGTTGAAGTGAATACCTAGGACCCCAATGGAAACAAGTCCTCTGGACTTTTATTGTGTTATCCTTTTAGACTGTTTAGTAAAGTATTCAATCAATCAATCAATCAATCAATCAATCAACATTACCTTTAGTTGGTGGCAGCTGGTCAGCCCTAAGTTGTCTTCCTGTTTTCCCGTCTAAGAAAGAGTCGACGAACTGACAGTGATCCTCCCCGAAACCTGACTGGTCCCCAATGCTGTAGAACTTACCTACATGCGCGCACAGACACACACACACACACACA
The DNA here is from genome assembly GCF_951216825.1 of Electrona antarctica. Classification (NCBI taxonomy): domain Eukaryota; kingdom Metazoa; phylum Chordata; class Actinopteri; order Myctophiformes; family Myctophidae; genus Electrona; species Electrona antarctica. The sequence goes on along the minus strand of NC_136803.1, from coordinate 2,756,030 downwards.
CACACACACACACACACACACACACACACACACACACACACACACACACACACACACACACACACACACACACACACACACACACACACACACACACACAGACACAGACACAGACACAGACACACACAGACACAGACAGACCACAGACACACACAGACACACACAGACACAGACCACAGACACAGACACACACAGACACAGACAGACACACACAGACACACACAGACACAGACCACAGACACAACAATAAAACAATTGTCTGGACTAAAGAGATGTGCTCTGTTTCAGACAGACAGACAGACAGACAGATATACAGACAGACAGACAGACAGACAGACAGACAGACAGACAGACAGACAAGTGTGTGTGTGTGTGTGTGTGTGTGTGTGTGTGTGTGTGTGTGTGTGTGTGTGCGCGTGCGTGCGTGCGTCTGTGTGCGTGCGTGCGTACCGGTCAGCGTGTCAGACAGGTAGATCTTGTATCTCAGGGAGTTACAGATCTGAACTCCTACAAACTTGCGGTACCAGGTCCTCTTCACGTACTGACCGCCCCGGCACTCTGACTGCCCGTCTGTCTGGAAGGGGAACGCTGTCCAGATGGCGTCTTTACCTGCCACGCACGCACACACGCAGACACACACACACACACACACACACACACACACACACACACACACACACACACACACACACACACACACACACACACACACACACACACACACACACACACACATGCACACACACACACACACACACACACACACACACACACACACACACACACATGCACACAGACACATCTTCATTATAATGTCATTACATTTTATTCTAGGAGTCTTACATAGTCATATGATGACGCAGCAATCATATTATTATATTATATCCCTAAATCACCAACACTTACATAGTCTGGTTTATCACTAAACCACCTGTGCTACAGTATGTAGCTCTAACATTATATGTGCCAGATGTCATTGCCTTTAAAGGAGAACTGTTTTCATAATCAACAAAAATTGCATAACATCATCCCGAGCGCACCACAGCTCCGACCGCGTGCGGTGGATTTATCGTGCGGTGGATTTATCGCTAAATCGAAGGAGTTTAAGTATCTCAGGGTTTTGTTCACGAGTGAGGACGGAGAGGACGGAGAAGGAGATCAGCCGGAAAATCGGAGCGGCAGGGGCGGTATTGCAGTTGCTGTAACGCACTGTTGTGACGAAAAGACAGCCGAGCCAGAAGGCAAAGCTCTCCGTCTACCGAGCAATCTTCCTTCCTACTCTCACCTATATGGTCATGAAGTGTTGGGTGTGGCTAAAGAATAAGGTCGCGAATACAAGCGGCCCGAAATGGGTTTTCTCCGACGGGTGGCTGGCACCTCCCTTAGAGATAGGGTGAGAAGTTCAGTCACACGAGAGAGACTCGGAGTAGAGTCGCTGCTTCTTCGCCTGGAAAGGAGCCAGCTGAGGTGGTTCGGGGCATCTGGTTAGGATGCCTGGAACGGCGAGCCGTTTATTGTTATTGTTATTTTTGGTATTGTTATTTACTTCGTGGTTATGGTTGGATAAATATATATATGTACTTGTTGCTATTTCCATATATATACTAACAAACTATTGGTCATACGTCATATACAGTCATGGAGCTAAGGTTATTGTGTCCATATACAGTATGTGTATCGTCTGCTGGTAGTCTTGATTACGCTGCACTGGCCATGAGGCGCCACTATGAGGCGCCACTGTGGCCAGTGTTGCTGTTGTGTTTACTGTGCTTATCCCAGCCACAGACAAAGATGTCCCTTCTCGCTTGCCATCTCTCGCGAGAACCGGTAGAAGCTGCGTGAGGGCCTGATCACCCTCATTGGCCAAGCCGGTCATGTGACGCACCGGAGGCCTCAGTGCGTCTGCTATAAAAGACAGTCTGTGCCTGGACTCCGACGAGACAGCATCGTTTATCTTCCTCCAGCTATTCGTTACTGTATCTTGTTAGGTAACTTTGCTTATTCATTTTGTTTAGTTGCAGCTCCCTTCGGGAAGGAGTTTGTTAGGCCTGAGCTATAGTTTGACCCTTTGTTATTGGTTAGGGTTTTGGCCAGAGGTGAAGTTATTGTTTTGTTATTGGTTAGGGTTTTGGCCAGAGGTGAAGTTATTGTTTTGTTATTGGTTAGGGTTTTGGCCAGAGGTGAAGTTATTGTTTTGTTATTGGTTAGGGTTTTGGCCAGAGGTGAAGTTATTGTTTTGTTATTGGTTAGGGTTATGGCCAGAGGTGAAGTTAT
>NC_136803.1:2748756-2751256 GCF_951216825.1 Electrona antarctica | reverse complement strand
TACCTGTTGTCTGGTTTCAGGTTCTCTACAGCGGTGTGCGTCTGGTTGGTGGTCAGAACAGAAACCTGTTCCCCATCTGGTCCTTTAGCTGTGGACACCACCTCATACTCTGAAAACACAATGACAACACACTGCTAATATAACAATAACAAAATGGTAAATGGTGCATTTATATAGCGCCTTTATCCATGGCGCTTTACATAGATCACACACACATTCATACACCAATGGCGGCGGAAGCCATGCAAGGCACCAACCAGCACATCGGGAGCAATTTGGTGTTCAGTGTCTTGCTCAAGGACGCTTTATTTATATAGCACCTTTTAAGAACAAGTCACAAAGTGCTTAAAGGTGTAATGAAACGGAAATGGTGGACATTTTATTATGAAGTTTCAAACGGTTTCAAGTTGAAACACCGGTCTGAAGTTTCTGAACCAATCCCTTCAGGCGATGGGACGGTAGCTAGGGAGTGTTGCTATGCTATACGCAGCAGCGTGGTGTGTGTTTGTTTACAAATGAAATAGACGGACAACTGTACCCGTTTACTGTTATGTGGCTTATTTCTACCCTATAATGTTTTCAGATACATATTTTAGCGTGATGATTAAGTTGAAACCGAGTAATACACTGTCTGGATGTTATCTGGAATGGGAATAAAAACGGAGGATTTCTGTAATCAATAGCAGCTGTGCTGCATGGATGCGCACATATGGAGAGGATACGGGTGAGCTTCATTTTTATTGGCTTTTATCTATGTTGGCTTCGACACGTCATCACGCAGCACGTTTTCGTTTTCAGGAAGTAATAAAAAAAATATTGTTATGGACTTTTGATATAAAAACACACAAAAATGAGAATTTTCCCATTTTTTTGGCCATTGTTAGGTATGCTCATATGATGACCACGGAGATGGTCTAAAAGTGTGAAAAACGTATTTTTCATTTCACTACACCTTTAACAGAAGAATATATAGAGAAAAACATAATACATACAAACATATAACACACATTCACCCTATATACTCGAATACTATCGGGGGCAAGCCGTAAAAAACCACAGGTGCCTGAGAGGCACCTGTGGTTTTGATTGATTGAATATTTTATTAGACAATAAGAAAAATGCAAACAGCACAATGTACAGTTAGGCATTTTGGTCCAAAGGGATTTCCGAAAGAAAGACCTTGCGGTCTTGTTTCCATTCGGGTCCCATGCACTCACACATACTGTATTATAGTCATGAACAAGAATCTAAAACAGTAATTTGTCACCTCCTCTCCCTCTGACCTGCTGACAGGTGAAATGTTAGGTCTGTTTTAAAGGAGGCCAGTGATTTGCTTGTTTTAAGGGAAGGGGCAGGGCATTGCACACCTGAATAGCAGTGCTGCGGAAGGTGAATTTACCCATATTTGTTTTGTAAGTGGGCGGCACCAGATCATTGTTTACGCTACCTCTAGTTTTGTGGCTGTGGGTGTCGCTCACTTTTTTTAAGTAATCAGTCAAGTAAATGGGCACTGAGGGCATGGAGGGCATAGCTGCATGTACAATAGGCCTATCTCACAGCCCGCTTTCCACGCCCACTTCCGGTAAATAGTGGTGTCTTTAACATTAGCATTTACACGTTTTTTTCTCTGGAGAATCTAAGTACATTTTCTAATGTAAAAATGTGACAGACCAATATTATTATGAAGCAAACAAGATGGTAAATCAGCTCGAACAGATAGAACAAACCTTACCTTGAGAAAACAAAAGTTGTAGACTTCTTAAATTACCTCTGTTAACATGTAGCGCCTATGGAGTGACGTCACGCTATCACCACTAACCCCGAAAGGGGGCGTATTAAGGGGGGCGGGGAAATTCTGTGAGATAGGCTTATTTTGAATGTCAGACCCATTTTCAATTGTTGGTTGTACCACAGTGTGCCTGTGTTACCATGGTTACCTCTGGTTCCGTTGTCGCTCTTCTCCCAGTCCAGGATGATGAAGGAGGGGCATCCTTCCACCGTTACCACGGTGACGTTGGAGGGCGGAGTCCTGGGCGGGGCCGTGACATCGGCCTCTGCCGTTTCGTCCCCCGGGAAGTAGTTGAGAGACGAGGTGATGGAGCACGGTTCATCTGGCCCTTTATCTGTCTTATACATCACATGAGGAGCTGAGAGGAGAGGAGAGGAGAGGAGTAGGGAGGAGAGGAGAGGAGAGGGGTAGGGAGGAGAGGAGAGGAGAGGAGAGGAGAGGAGAGGAGAGGAGAGGAGAGGAGAGGAGAGGAGAGGGGTAGGGAGGAGAGGAGAGGAGAGGAGAGGAGAGGAGAGGAGAGGAGAGGAGAGGAGAGGAGAGGAGAGGAGAGGGGTAGGGAGGAGAGGAGAGGAGAGGAGAGGAGAGGAGAGGAGAGGAGAGGAGAGGAGAGGAGAGGAGAGGAGAGGAGAAGGGAGGGGAGGGGTAGGGAGGAGAGGAGAGGAGAGGAGAGGAGAGGAGAGGAGAGGAGAGGAGAGGAGAGGAGAGGAGAGG
>NC_136803.1:2738756-2746256 GCF_951216825.1 Electrona antarctica | reverse complement strand
CAGACATTTGACACATAGCACAAAGAAAACAAAAACAAGATTACATACATAAAGACATTAAGACAAGAGCAATGTCCACCGCTATAGCTTACCCCTGGCTACAACTCCTGATTAAGCCTTAACGTCGATTGGTGGACAAAGGACCTCTTTAGTCTGACCTCATTGGAACACCATATCTCCTTCCTGAAGGTAGCCAACCCTATATTCTCCAATCTCCATACCACACATGTCTAGCGTTTGAGGTGATATTCCTTGCCAACCTTAGAATGCTGCTATCGTACGTGGATGGATATAGCCTCTTAAGTGGTTGTCAAACAATCTTTGAGCAAATGTTCAGTTGTTGCAGCAGTTGTGACTTTAGGGCTGCAGAAAAACATCAATACCAGGTGGTAGTACAGCACTGAAGAACACTCATGATGACAGAAGTGAAAAACAAAAAGAAGAATCCGTCTACTAGCACCGAAGGATCTTAGACGGCGAAGGAAGTAGATCATTTGCTTTGTTTTCTTACACACTGATTCAATCGGATCTTTCCACGACAATAGATGGCGGTCTATTACTACTCCTAGGTATCTACCCAATCTGAAAATATGTATCGTTCCAGGGACCCCCCCAGAAGCAAAGATTTGAGTTAAAAACGTTCGCTCTGAAAGAATATATATTCAAAGATTTGCGCCACATTTTGACGAAAATAGCAGACCTACAAGCTCATAGCGCGGCAATCCGTGCCGCGCTATGAGCTTGTAGGTCTGCTATTTTTCAATAGCTAAAGTATAACAATGTTTAAAACACCCGCCCAAAATGGGTTAAAGAATCTTCCTGGGAGCAGAGAAACAGTGTGCGGACATCCCTTCCTTTGCATTGTACGTATATTTATGACCAGCACCTGTAGAATTTCTGGAGATGTGCAGCGTGCTTCCTGTTGGATCCTATCACTGTGAATAGTAACCAGTTTGACTTCTTGGGACGGACATTCCAAGAAGGACACCGTTGTCTAACTGTACTGCCCTGCAGCCAAACACAGTATTTATATTGGACCATCAACATAAACACGGTCCCAAAACAAACCCACATGGAACAAGGTTTGTGCTTTAATGCGAAACAGTGAGGATACACCCCCTGGACCTCTAGTTGAACATCATCAAGGTCGTGGGAACTTGGGAAGTGGTGAAACAGTGAGGATACACCCCCTGGACCTCTAGTTGAACATCATCAAGGTCGTGAAATAGTACTTCAAATTGTCAGTACATTTTAATGATTTTATGCCTCGGACAAACTTGTGAAACCTTCCACTTTTGGTACTTAAATACTTTGTAACTTTTATTCAAGTAAACTTTGATTGCCAGACTTAATTACTTGTAACGTTGCAGCATTGATATACTTTTACTTAACACCCATTCTGGGCGGGAACCCCTTTTGGTGTTAGCATTATGTTATGCTTTAGCTATTGAAAAATAGCAGGTCTACAAGCTCGTAGCGCGCCACCGAGTGGCGCGCTACGAGCTTGTAGGTCTGCTATTTTTGAAAAATCGAAGAACGACTGACATAGAAACACAGCTTTTTCAGACAACTGTCATTTTCAAACAGACATTAGAATCTGATCTCAGGTCAAAATGGGTTAAGTAAAATTTGAGTACTTTTTCCACCACTGGTCTTTAGGGGCGTTCGCTGAGGAAATGCCTTTTATACCAAACACCCATGACACGTGACTCCCGTATGGAAGAGCCTCATTGGTTCCCATGACACGTGACTCCCGTATGGAAGAGCCTTATTGGTTCCCATGACACGTGACTCCCGTATGGAAGAGCCTTATTGGTTCCCATGACACGTGACTCCCGTATGGAAGAGCCTTATTGGTTCCCTTGACACGTGACTCCCGTATGGAAGAGCCTTATTGGTTCCCTTCCCTTCTATATCGTTAACGTCACGACATGTCGCTCGGCTTCAGTCAGAAACATGCCTTTGGTCAGAAACGTGCCTTTGGTTTTGGTGTAACGCCCTGGGATTCGAACCCGTGGTCTCCCACGTGGAAAGCCAACATGTGAACCACTAAGGCAAAGGGAATTCCCTGTGACGCGGGCGGTGTTGTTTTCGTCGACTAAAACTATGACGAAAAATGTTCGTCGACTACCTTTTTTCACTGACAAAAACGACATAAAAACTAAATAAAGACTAAGCCATGATGACTAAAACTATGACTAAATATACTGACAATTTCCAGTAATTTTACACAATGCGTCTGCCATTTTCAGCAAGTGTAAAATCAGTCATTGCGACGGCATCAAGGCCCGCCAAAATACATTTTAGTCGACCAAATCAACTGTAGATTTAGTCGACTAAAACTAGACTAAACACGAAAACATTCCAGGTGACTAAAATGTGACAGAAACTAAATGAAAACTATCCAAGAGACTATGACTAAAACTAAAATAAAAATTTGCTGCCAAAAAACAACAGCGGTTGTGAGCCAGTCTGTCTGCTCTCTTGTTTAAAAGCCACTCGGTCTGCTCTATAGGCACGACTAATCTCTGGTACTAAAATAAAATAAGGTATTGTTTTATTGTAATAATTGAAATCATGTGCTTCATCTTCCCTCACATCACATGTAGAATCTCATGTTCTTCTTCTTCTCCCGGGATATTTAAAAGAAAGAAAATCTTTATGTTCTGAAGCTCTGAGTCGGTTCCAAGAAATACTACATCTGTTGTCCATTATATTACTACTCTGCTCTCTCCCTGTCCCCTCTCTCTCTCTCTCTCTCTCTCTCTGCCCCTCTCCCTCCCCTCCCTCCCTCCCTCTCCCTCTCTCTCTCTCTCCCCTTCTCTCCCCCCCTCCCTCTCTCTCCCTCCCTCTCCCTCTCCCTCCCTCCCTCCCACTCTCTCTCTCCTTCTCTCCCCCCCTCCCTCTCTCTCCCCCTCTTTCTCCTCCTCTCTCTCCCTCTCCCTCTCCCCCCTCCCTCTCTCCCTCTCTCTCCCTCTCCCCCTCCCTCTCGCTCCCTCTCTCCCCCTCCCCCTCTCCCCCTCTCCCTCTCTCCCCCTCCCTCCCTCCCTCACCCTCTCCCTCTCTCTCCCTCTCTCTCCCCCTCTCTCTCTGTCTCTCTCTCCCCCTCTCCCCCCCCCTCTCTCCCCCTCTCTCTCTCTCTCCCCCCTCCCTCTCTCCCTCTCTCTCCCTCTCTCTCCCTCTCCCCCTCCCTCTCTCTCCCTCTCTCCCCCTCCCTCCCTCCCCCTCTCCCTCTCTCCCCCTCCCTCCCTCCCTCACCCTCTCTCTCCCTCTCCCTCTCCCTCTCTCTCTCCCCCTCTCCCCCCCCTCCCCCCCCTCTCTCTCTCTCTCCCCCCTCCCTCTCTCCCTCTCTCCCCCTCTCTCTCTCTCACTCCCCCTCCCTCCCCTCTCTCTCTCTCTCACTCCCCCTCCCTCCCCCCCCTCTCTCTCTCTCTCTCTCTCTCCCTCTCTCTCTCCCTCTCTCTCTCCAATCAGTGTGTGTTGGTCCAGGGAGTGCAACAGTCGTGCTTCATGCTGCTTTCTTTTTTGTTTTGCTTTTTTGTTTTTTTTACAAACTGGGCATCAGAGACTCATATGCCTCACATGTTCTCGTTTAAGACACTTATTATTCATGATAAATAGTTTTTCTCTCTCTCTCTCTCTCTTCTATAAAAGCTCACATAGCGGCCCGTGAAACGTGAAGTCACAGAACGACACCAGGCCACCAGGCCCGACGTGCTTTTAAAGTCACAACTCACAACTATATACATGTACAGTATATATGCATGATCCATAGACTGAAAATAGTCCTTTAATGTTTGCCCCCGCCGGCAGAGGGGCAGAGGGGCAGAGGCTGTCCACCTCATGAACAGCTCTCAGCGGGTAAATTAAGACCCAATTGGTCTCAGGTTCCAACTCTGATGTTTTTGATTTTACCCCCTGGACCTTCCTGGGGTTTAAGTGGTTAACACAATCAGCGCCGGGATTTCTTTCAAAATAGCAGCTCGGGGTGCCGCGCAGATATGGCAGCTTTTACTCTGAAAGCCCCCCCCCCCCCCCCGTACAAAAACCGGGAGAAATAATGTTGCTTGCTTTATCTCGCTATGATTACGATAAAGTCGCTCGATAATCCCCCGCGTTCATATTTTAAACGAGAGGCATGTTGAAGTCAGAAATTAAGAGCTTAGTATATCCATCTGGTCAAACCCACGGAGAGCTCCCTGGATTATGAGATATGTAGCCTGGGCAGCATTCCATTTCGGGTTTATGATGCGGTCGGGAGTGGATGATATCGCTACGTCAATCATGTTGTAGTATTGTTTTGTAGTCGTCAGGCATGCAGGAACAATCAATCGGAACTTCCTTTTCCCTCAAACTGATTTTTCTCAATAAAAGCCACAGGCTACGAGAGCTTTTATTGTTATTCTTCTGGTTTGAGGGAAAATGAAGTTCCGTTTGATTGTTCCTGCCTGATGACTACAAAACAATACTACAACATGACGTAACGATATCATCCTGATGACAAACCAATACTACAACATGACGTAACAATATCACCCTGATGACTACAAAACAATACTACAACATGACGTAACGATATCATCCTGATGACTACAAAACAATACTACAACATGACGTAACGATATCATCCTGATGACTACAAAACAATACTACAACATGACGTAACGATATCACCCTGATGACTACAAAACAATACTACAACATGACGTAACGATATCACCCTGATGACTACAAACAAAAAAAGAATCATATTTTTCTTTCGTTTGATATCAATGAAAATGCGCGAGGACGTGTGTACACGTCTAAAATACTTGAGTTGAAGTGAAACGGACGCGATTTTAACAACAGCAAATCAATATAAAAAAAATCATATTGATAAAGTCCCCATAACACCGCTCATATTGTGGTGCGGAGTGTTTTCTACTGAAATCCTGTGTTTGCATTTGCAAAATATTAACCGTAGAAGAAATTAGACCTTTTCTAACACTTAAACTTCCGGGCTAAACCGCCTCATGGACACCCCTGTGTGGATGGGTTCCGCTTGAACCACACGGACACGCTCGTGCACGTTCTGAGCTCGTGCACGTTCTGAGCTCGTGCACGTTCTGAGCTCGTGCACGTTCTGAGCTCGTGCACGTTCTGAGCTCGTGCACGTTCTGAGCTCGTGCACGTTCTGAGCTTAGAGTATATATGAATAGAGACGGCACCCGGAGGAAACCCTGAGGCGAAATGGACATAGTGGCCGAATTTGGTATTGCGGTTTGGACCCATATCGTGAACGCGCTGGTCCGTTGACTATCATTGCGCACGTTCATGATGACACGTGAACGCTGTTTCATACGTGAACGCACGTGAACGCGTGCAATGATAGTCAACGGCCAGCGCGTTCACGATATGGGTCCAATGCATATCCCAGAATGCACTCTGTTCCTGAGTGAAATCGCCTCATGCGCTTTTGAGCAACTTAATGCAAGTGGATGGGAGGAGAAATCCGGTGCCGTCTCTATTCATATATACTCTAAGGTTCTGAGCCCGTGCACGTTCTGAGCTCGTGCACGTTCTGAGCTCGTGCACGTTCTGAGCTCGTGCACGCTCTGAGCTCGTGCACGTTCTGAGCTCGTGCACGTCACAGTTTGAACTGGAAGTGAATAATAAAATAAGAAAATATGGGTTTTATTCAACATAATAGTATTTTGAACCAAGCGATTTTTTTTCCCTTCATGTTTGGATTCTTCATTCACCGAATATCAATGCGCACAAAGCATGCGCACGGATAAACTCGTTAAACTTTCCAACAAACTCCCGTAAACGCCCGAATTGTACCATCACACCTGTATATTACCGTATATTAACTGTATATGCTGCTAAACTTGAGGTTTACGGGCAAAATACAGTGCCCATAATTGCCCGTTAACTCCTCTTTTGATATTTTACAAGGAAAACACCTTTCAGTCACACCTAAACAGTGGTGGAAGTATATGAACATGTTGTACTTCAGAGGTATATGAACATGTTGTAGGCTACTTCAGCAAAATGAAACAAAATAATCTGTTACTTAATAAAAAGGCCTGGTTTCAATATTTGACTTGAGCAACTTGCCAACTGGCATCAAAATATACTCAATGCCAGATGATGAAAATAGCAATGGTTAACCCATTTTTTCACCAAACCCCTTTTGGTGTTAGCATTATGTTATGCTTTAGCTATTGAAAAATAGCAGATCTACAAGCTCATAGCGCGGCACCGAGTGGCGCGCTATGAGCTTGTAGGTCTGCTATTTTTGAAAAATCGAAAAGACATTTTTAGAATCTGATCTCAGGTCAAAATGGGTTAATGTAGGTTTTGTAATAATCAAAAAAAAACTTAAGTTGTCACAATGGAATGTACTGATACTCTGAGGGTGTATAGCGAGGTAGTGTAGAGAAACAATGGTAATATTCAAGTAAAGTACTGAAGTAGAAGTACTGTAGTAAATGTAATGACTAATGAGTTACTTTCCAGCAGCTGTGTGAGTCCAGTACACATCGTCTCGGTGCTCCATAGAACTCAGTGTGTAAAACCAGCATCAAACATTGTTTTCCATATTAGGAAGATATGAGATGCCAACGCTCTGCCATGCTCTGGTGGCAGAACGCGAGGCCTGGTCTAAACATTGGCTCCTCCGTGGAGAAGCGAAGCCCTTCCAAAAGCTCTCTGTGCTTAACCCATTTAGGCCCGACATCAAAATTAAAAACATCCTGAAGGTTTTCTATATATCAGTGCTTTGGTGCTCAATATTTCATGTCAAGGACCCCAAGAAATATATGTAATTTGCCACCGACCCCCATCTGAAAATATGTAGTTCCAGTGACCCCCCCAGAAGCAAAGATTTGAGTTAAAAATGTTCGCTCTGAAAGAAAATATATTCAAATATTTGCACCACACTTTCACGATTTTTCAAAAATAGCAGACCTACAAGCTCGTAGCGCGGCACTCGGTGCCGCGCTATGAGCTTGTAGATCTGCTATTTTTCAATAGCTAAAGCATAACATAATGCTAACACCAAAAGGGGTTCCCGCCCAAAATGGGTTAAAACAACATGTACAACCCTTCCAAAATCTCTCTGCGCTTTAAATTTTTTTTATGTATAGCACTTCTCCTCAAAGCTCTGTGCGATTACATAAAAAACATGTACAGCCTTTCTCCAAGGCTCTGTGCGCTTATGAAATAATGTGCAAACCCTTCCAAATGATCGCTGGCTTACAAAAAACACGTAAAACACTACCCAAAGCTCTGAGTGCTTACAAAACGATGCACGGCCCTTCTGTGCGCTCACAAAGCACGATGCAAGCAATCAAGCAAGACGCAAATAGGCTGAAGGCCATGAGCGTGACATGGTGGCTTTAGTGACAGAGGAAGACGCAACAGAACAGAAGCAGATGAAAACAGACGATTCTCTGTTGGCGACCCCTGGTAGCCAAAAGAAGAAGACTCTCACAATGATTTGTGAGTCATTGTCAG
>NC_136803.1:2696256-2733756 GCF_951216825.1 Electrona antarctica | reverse complement strand
CCTGAACGTGCACCGCATACGGCCTTAGGGATCTGGAGGCCCGTTTCAAGACCAAATATGAGACCCCCCCCCCCCCCTACCCATCACTCTTGACAATAAGGGCCTTTCTCGGCCCCGCCCCTTTCCCATTGTTTACATTGTGTTTAGGAACCAAGATGGCTGCAGCGCCAGCAGGGGGTGGGGCGGAGGTGGGCGGGGCGGGGCAGGGCGGGGCGGACATACAGTATATGCCCTTACTGGGCTGCGTTCACACATTCAAGACAGTTGTCTTGTGAGCAGAGCGGTCGGGATCTGGACCTAGAGGAACCAGAGGAACCGGATCCAGCATGGAGGAACCAGAGGAACCGGATCCAGCATGGAGGAACCAGAAGAACCGGATCCAGCATGGAGGAACCAGAAGAACCGGATCCAGCATGGAGGAACCAGAGGAACCGGATCCAGCGGATCCGGAGGAACCAAGAATCACTTCCATCACATTCGTGTTTCCAGAAAAAACATTTGTTTAAATCACACTGTCAGAGCTGCTATATGTTGACTTCATGTCTGATATAATTACGATACCAGTGGAGGGTTTCATATCCGTTCCGTGTTTCATATCCTCCCGCACGCCACCTGCCATCGTGGTCCTCGTCACCGCGGGGACCGACGGGCGCAGGGGCCCGCCCATCGGCCTCAGGGGCCCGCCCATCGGCCTCAGGGGCCCGCCCATCGGCCTCAGGGGCCCGCCCATCGGCCTCAGGGGCCCTGCACCCAGGGGCCTCAGGCGCCCCAAGGGCCCGCCCAGGGGAGGAGGCTTGGGCAACGAGGGAACAACAGTTCTCCTGTTGCCTCCACCTATACAAGACCAGAAGTCAATCAATACAACAGTAACCAATCCGTGATGGGGGCGAGAGCGATCAGCAGCCAATAAGAGCCATGATGTTAGTGATGAGGATCCTACCGTTATATATTATATTCCCCCCTCCCCCAAGTATTGCAAGAAGTTCTTACACTGTCAAAGTGCAATAATGTGGATGAATGTATTCCATGATGAAATACAGCACCAAAGTCTGACATCACCGCCGCTAGAGGGCGCTATCCCCCTGGGTCACAGAGTTAGTATAGATAGAGGAATCTTAGATCGCGTCATATAAGAATTGTGTTAATTGTGTTTTTATCACAAATAAACAAATCAACCAGGCGATTTATACTCATCAACTGATGGTGAAAAAGTACTAATTTATCCAAAGGGTATAAAGAGGATATTGATTTCAAATGAAACTCAATATCATAAACCAGTGGTTCCCAAAGTGGGGTCCGGGGACCCATATAGGGGTCCCTGAGGGAGTTCCAGGGGGTCCCCAGGTAAATGATAATTAGGAACCAAATGGACCCTTAATATGGGTCTGGAACTCAAAGAGTGTACAAATGGAACCAAATGGACCCATTTGTACACTCTCAGAGTTAAATTAACTTTGATTGTACAATATACATTGGGGTCCCAGAGGTAGAAATGGGGTTCCGTAGACTAATTCAGGTCAAACTGGGGGTCCTTGAAATGAAAATGGTTCAAATCACTGCTAGAACCGTGAAAATCTTCTCTCATGGGAGGTCCTTGGCATATATTTTCAAACGGGGGTCCGCGGGGCTAATTAGTGTCAATTTGGGGGTCCTCGACATGAAAAAGTTTGGGAACCACTGTCATAAATGACACAGAGTCACATACCTGACAAAATCGACAGTAGTGTTTTTTGGAGCACAGTTCATTTATACGACACAATCTAATGTCTCTATGGCAGAGGTTCCCAAACTTTTTCATGTCAAGGACGCCCAAATTCACACCAATTAATAATAATAATAATAATAAAACTTTATTTGTATAGCACCTTTCATGACATGAAATGCAGCTCAAAGTGCTTTACACAAAAAAGAAAAGAAAGGCAGGGCATAAACAACACAGTGAGGACATGAATAACACCTTTTTAAAAAGACAGATAAATCAATTAAAAGCAAGGGTGTAAAAGTGGGTCTTGAGCTGAGCTTTAAAAATGTCTACAGAGGCTGCCTGTCGAAGGTACAGTGGGAGTTTGTTCCACGCCGTCGGCCCGTAGAAGCAAAAAGCTGCTTCCCCGTATTTTTTAGTTGCCATTTTTTTAGGCAAAGCGAGCAGGCCAGCAGTGGAAGACCTTAGGGGGCGGTTTGGGACATATTTCGGCAGGCAGTCATGTAGGTAGGAAGGTGCGAGACCATTAGCCCGCAGTCTACCATTTTGGTAGGCAGTCATGTAGGTAGGAAGGTGCGAGACAATTAGCCCGCGGACCCCCATTTGAAAATATATGCCAGGGACCCCCATAAGAGAAGATTTTTACGGCTCTAGCGGTGATTCTCAACCTGTTTAATTTCAAGGACCCCCAGTTTGACATGCATTAGTCTACGGACCCCCATTTAATGGCATTTCTATCTCTGAGACCCCCAATTTATATTGTAAAATCAATGTTATTTTAACTCTGAGAACGTACAAATTTGGTTCCATTTATACACTCTCAGCGTTACAGACCCACAATGGTCCATTTGGTTCTAAACTATCATTTAGCTGGGTACCCCCTGGAACTCCCTCAGGTACCCCTGGGGGTCCCCGGACCACACTTTGGGAACCACTCTATGGGACTGTCAAGAGGAAAAACGCCATGACCCAGAGGTAGGGGGAGTGACATCAGTACTTTGGTACTTAATTAATTAATTGGAAATTAATTAATTTCCAAATCATGGAATGGGCTCTATGCACACACGCCATTTTGGAAAGAACTTGGGCCCCTTCCCTACTTCCTTCACAGGCGTTACCAACGATACGAATAAAGTTTCTGTTCCATTCTGGTCAAATGTTAGCTCACTGGATTGCTTGATTACATTTTATATTTCACAGTATGTAGAATGGGTACAATTCAAACACAAGCACAAGTCAATACAAAAACTGTGGACGAACCACAATGAAGCATTTACACTTGTTTACAACAGGGTACACCATGGAAACACTCCAGTGGGTCTCAAAGTGTCCTAGAGTGGGTTCCAAATGTTAACCTGACTCCGCCAGATGGGGCAGCAGAGAGTACACTGGGTTCCCCCCTCCTGCTCCCATCTGGGAACTCTCAGGCAGACTTGATGCTCCGGCCACCAAACGGCCTGGCCAATCAGCGGCAGCTAGAGGCGGGATCAAGGCATACACAGTCCTGTCTTGATCCCGCCTCTAGCTGTCGCTGATTGGCCAGGCCGCTTGGTTCCCAGATGAGAGCAGGAGGGGGGAACCCAGTGTACTCTCTGCTGCCCCATCTGGCGGAGTCAGGTTATCCAAATGGACCCTTACAGCAGGGGTTCTCAACGTTTTTGGCCGGGGACCCCCGGAAATGCTTTGGCAATGTCTCGGGACCCCCGCCCCCTCCCGACCCCCAATATAAATTGACTGCTACAATAACCTTAAACCATTTTGGGCGGGAACCCCTTTTGATGTTTTAAGCATTGTTATAATTTAGCTATTGCAAAATAGCAGATCTACAAGCTCATAGCGCGCCACCGAGTGGCGTGCTATGAACTTGTAGGTCTGCTATTTTTGAAAAATCGTGAATTAGAGCCTTAATTAGTATCACCGGTGACACCTGTGAAGGAAGCAGGAATAGTTATTATGTGTGCATAGAGCCCATTGGAATACAATGACTTTATTCCATGATGTAATGTCCAATCATGGAATAGAATGGACGTGATGATATGATCATTGATCTGAAGCAGCTCACAATCTTTGTGAATCAGTCATAGTCGGCCAACGCCGAGCGCAACGCCACCATGACCGTGAAAGATTGAGTCCAACATGCAAACATCAGGACGAGATGTGCAGCAAAGAGCATTCCACTCCATTCCTGTTGGACAAAACCAGTGGACATTCATCTGGTCGGACGGACGGACGGACGGACGGACGAGGACAGACACGGTTAATCAACAACAGAACAGCAAAACAGCGAAGGGGCTACAGCGAGATCACATGACACGGGAAGACAGACACATCGGTGATGAGGTCATCATTACCCCAGTTATTATTATTGGCCTGTTCCCCACCAAGGGCGGGCCTCGGAAGTGATGAAACGTCCTGCGATTGGCCGACAGCTGTATATGGAAAAGACAAGGTTTCACTGTATGCAGACGATACTGTGTCATTTTGCTATTGTGTTGTTGTGCATTCCTGTTGACTAACCCCAACCCGCCGGCCTAACAGACAAACCTGGACAAGGTGACCAAACTCCCAACGGTCAAAAATACTTTCATTCCACACTCTGAAAAGACAGAACTGAAAGAAAGAGGGAAATGGTAAAGAGGTGGTAAAGTATAAAGTGGTAAAGGTGTCAATTACCAGAAGGGCTTAGATATCTCTTCTCTGTAGCATTAGAGGACAACTTGGAGAGGATCTGTCCCCGTAGAGCCAGCTCACTGTGGGGGAGGGGCTTAGTGATGCGGGCGGCTGGCTGGGTACTGGTGGTAGTAGGAGTAGATGTAGTACTAGTAGTAGTTGCTGTAGTAGAAGGAGTAGTTGTAGTAGTAGTAGTACTAGTAGTTGTAGTAGTAGTGGTAGTAGTGGAGGCTTTGGGGGAGAGGACATCGAGGAACGCAGGTATTGCGTTGGCGCGTCGATAGCTGTCATTTCTAAGACCGTTTCCTCTTCCTGGGAGAAAAGAGTATAGGACATACTGTAATGTAGGTTCAGTAACATCATCAAGGAGGCCAGCTCTGTTGCTGGCCTCTGAAAAAGGGCTGCAGGGTGAGCTGCAGGATAGGGTGAGCACCTTCCGCCAGACGCTCACTCACTCTCCCGTGGTGGCGGAGCGGTACAATCTATCACTCCAACTGCCATCAGCAGTGGCGTGCACAGACATTTAGAGGGGCAGGTGCTCAAGTTAAAAAAGGGCACCTTGTGCAGCGCGTGGAACCGGCCGGTTGCCTTAATCTATTTTGGGCGGGAACCCCTTTTGGTGTTAGCATTATGTTATGCTTTAGCTATTGAAAAATAGCAGATCTACAAGCTCGTAGCGCGCCACCGAGTGGCGCGCTACGAGCTTGTAGGTCTGCTATTTTTGAAAAATCGAAAAAAAAAAAAAAGAAAAAAAAAAGTTCTCTTTTTTTTTTTTCTTCAAAAGGGCACATTGCCAAAAGGGCAGGGGGTGCTCTAGCACCCCCTAGTGTCTATCTGTGCACGCCACTGGCCATCAGACTGTATGGGACTTTCCTTTAAGCGGAGCATTGGCCCAGGTGGGCATGGTTATATCTAACCTAACCCTATAACCTCACCAAAAACCATGCCTAAACCTTAACCGTAACCCATAACCTCACAGAATAATAACCTCAAAACTACGCGAATGCTGTGCGAAAAAGTCAGACCCCAGGCTGTATTATTGCATAAGAACTCAAGTCCCTCGATGCAGCTGCCCAGCTGGCTGATCATGTCCATCTGTGTCTGATGCGTTTCTGTTTGTCTGGTAGGTTATTTCTTTTTATTAGATTTGGGGGAATATAAACTGAGGAAAATGGCCAACAATTGTTACGCGGTGCACCAAATTTGATACAGATGTCCCTTTGGCTCATCCTAGAACATCCTAGAAGGGGTGCCCAAAAAAAATCTTAAACAAAAATGCCCTCAGAAGCATACAATTTGGCACATAATGTCCCCTGGGTCGTCCTAAGACATTCTAGAAGGGGTGACCAAAGGGAGTGAGTTATTGACAAAATTGAAAATAGGCCGCCTGCTGTCAGTTTTGACACAAAAGACAACAAAATAATCTTATAAAAGCATGAAATGTGGTGCAAACGTGCCTTGGGGTGATCTTAACGCATCACACAGGGAAGGGCTGCCCAAAAACACTTTAAATAAGAAGTGACACTCGGGGCGTGCGAGTGTCAGCATGCAGTCCTTTCCATGCAGTCTGAACAACCAGCGGAGCTAGCCAAAGAACGCCACACACACACACACACACACACACACACACACACACACACACACACACACACACACACACACACACACACACACACACACACACACACACACACACACACACACACACACACACACACACACACACACACACACACACACACACACACACACACACACACACACACACACACACACACACACACACTGGTTTTTGTGGTTTGTGGGGACCAACATTTTTTTCATCCCTCGTGGGGACCACCCTTTCTAAAGGTTATACAGCTATGAAAAAAATCAGGTATAACAACTATGGCTTTGTAAGCTTATACACGACTTTAAATATCAGAATTGATGAAGTAATTGCTGGACCATGCCATATGGGGACTTGTGAAAAATCTGGTTAACATGGTTGATGGGGACCTCATTTGAATATCATTTAAATAATTCACACAAGGTCCGCTCTAATGTGATTAATGGTATATATAAAGTGTAATTACTAACTAGTAAAACGCCCTTAATGACTTAATACTAGTATTAAAATGTTATTGCCTTCTTTCATGTCCAATGAATTTGTAATTAAGTTATTAAGGTAACATACCATATGAATCCATTTGGGAAAATAATAATAATAATAATAATAATAATAATTCAAAACCATAACCAATTCAAAAATAGCTAAAACATAATTCAGTTTTCCAATTAAAAAATAGCCAATCTACAAGCTCAAAACGCATCAAAGCACAACACATTTTGAGCTTGTATACTGCTATTTTTTGCTATTTTTGACAGTATATGCATTGTGACCCCCTGGAGTGACTGAAAATATAGTGGCCCTCTCCATCATCAAAGTTGCCCAACCCTGACATAGATAATGCACAATGTTGACATAAATAAATTACACATAAATTGGTACTAATATCCTGACTACGCCACCTCCCGCTTGTTGAGGGGGCAGGAGGAACCCCTAGAGTGTAAACTTTGACCAACTTCCCCTTTAACAGGAACAATGTACGAGAGGCATTTGTGGAAAATGTAACAACTTTATTTATATATAACTACACAGTATATATTAAAAGGTTAGGGCAATACATCAGTGAGGCAGATAAGATAATAAAGTGAAAAGTATATAATTAGCTCAAATACATTTGGGGAAAGAAAGGGGACAGGCCTAGCACGAAAAACAACTTGTGCAATACAACAATAAAATCAATACAAAACATGCAGTGCAGGGGGTTAACAAATACACACCAATAAAACCCAAACCAATAAAAGACAGTCATACTAAATAGTAGATAGATAGTAGGTATTTAGAACACACTTTCAGTTCTGTGATATATGGGGACATTTAACACACTTTAAGCTAATGTGCATCACGGGCCATATAAAAACACACACACAAACAAACACACATCTTAAAACATGCATCTTGGGGACTCCGTGCTAAATGTGCATCATGGGGACGTCTTCTGAAGTTTCAATTATTTTGCCTTCAAGCTTGCATAAATACACACACACATCTTAAAACATGCATATTGGGTACCCCGTGCTAATGTGCATCATGGGGACGTCTTCTGATGTTTCAATTATTCTGCCTATTATGTGATCTACAATATTTAGACTTTTAATGCCCTTTACATTAGGCTAATGTGCGTCACGGGGACATACATGCTGTTAGAGTTCTCAACGGGCCTGACAATAAAGCCTGGACCCGAACTGGTCCAACCCAAGGCTTGGCCCGGCCCAAAACAATACCATAATGTTAAGTCTGATAAGCCCCAGTAAAGGAAAAAACACCACCAGTTGGCTGCGGCTATGTTGTTAAATTTACATAATTATACCGAGTGAGTGTGTGAGAGAACGGACAGTCATACTAGACATTAGGACATTACACAACATCCTTGTAAGGTGTGCTCTCCCCATTTACCTTTTCAATGGAAGTGGATGTCTTGGCAACTGCTGGAGCCATGTGTGTCTGTGGGGGAGTCTCCACCCCCTGTTGCAGGCATGCCATTCAACATCTGTTTAGAATAAGATTCATTGAATATTTAAAAGAGTTAGGCATGTGAAAGTAGTGCACTTGACTATCAATGTTGAATGCACTTATTGGAAGTTGCTTTGGATAAAAGCGAGTTCGAAATAACTCATGTAAGATAATGTTACTAGTATTACAACATCCTGATGTAGTCCAATATACAATTTTGTTACATAGTAGGTATTTAGAACACACTTTCAGTTCTGTGATATATGGGGACATTTAACACACTTTAAGCTAATGTGCATCATGGGGACATATAAATACACACACACAAACACACACATATCTTAAAACATGCATCTTGGGGACTCCGTGCTAAATGTGCATCATGGGGACGTCTTCTGAAGTTTCAATTATTTTGCCTTCAAGCTTGCATAAATACACACACACATCTTAAAACATGCATATTGGGTACCCCGTGCTAATGTGCATCATGGGGTCGTCTTCTGATGTTTCAATTATTCTGCCTATTATGTGATCTACAATATTTAGACTTTTAATGCCCTTTACATTAGGCTAATGTGCGTCACGGGGACATACATGCTGTTAGAGTTCTCAACGGGCCTGACAATAAAGCCTGGACCCGAACTGGTCCAACCCAAGGCTTGGCCCGGCCCGAAACATTACCATAATGTTAAGTCTGATAAGCCCCAGTAAAGGAAAAAACACCACCAGTTGGCTGCGGCTATGTTGTTAAATTTACATCATTATACCGAGTGAGTGTGTGAGAGAACGGACAGTCATACTAGACATTAGGACATTACACAACATCCTTGTAAGGTGTGCTCTCCCCATTTACCTTTTCAATGGAAGTGGATGTCTTGGCAACTGCTGGAGCCATGTGTGTCTGTGGGGGAGTCTCCACCCCCTGTTGCAGGCATGCCATTCAACATCTGTTTAGAATAAGATTCATTGAATATTTAAAAGAGTTAGGCATGTGAAAGTAGTGCACTTGACTATCAATGTTGAATGCACTTATTGGAAGTTGCTTTGGATAAAAGCGAGTTCGAAATAACTCATGTAAGATAATGTTACTAGTATTACAACATCCTGATGTAGTCCAATATACAATTTTGTTACATAGTAGGTATTTAGAACACACTTTCAGTTCTGTGATATATGGGGACATTTAACACACTTTAAGCTAATGTGCATCATGGGGACATATAAATACACACACACACAAACACACACATATCTTAAAACATGCATCTTGGGGACTCCGTGCTAAATGTGCATCATGGGGACGTCTTCTGAAGTTTCAATTATTTTGCCTTCAAGCTTGCATAAATACACACACACATCTTAAAACATGCATATTGGGTACCCCGTGCTAATGTGCATCATGGGGTCGTCTTCTGATGTTTCAATTATTCTGCCTATTATGTGATCTACAATATTTAGACTTTTAATGCCCTTTACATTAGGCTAATGTGCGTCACGGGGACATACATGCTGTTAGAGTTCTCAACGGGCCTGACAATAAAGCCTGGACCCGAACTGGTCCAACCCAAGGCTTGGCCCGGCCCGAAACATTACCATAATGTTAAGTCTGATAAGCCCCAGTAAAGGAAAAAACACCACCAGTTGGCTGCGGCTATGTTGTTAAATTTACATCATTATACCGAGTGAGTGTGTGAGAGAACGGACAGTCATACTAGACATTAGGACATTACACAACATCCTTGTAAGGTGTGCTCTCCCCATTTACCTTTTCAATGGAAGTGGATGTCTTGGCAACTGCTGGAGCCATGTGTGTCTGTGGGGGAGTCTCCACCCCCTGTTGCAGGCATGCCATTCAACATCTGTTTAGAATAAGATTCATTGAATATTTAACAGAATTAGGCATGTGAAAGTAGTGCACTTGACTATCAATGTTGAATGCACTTATTGGAAGTTGCTTTGGATAAAAGCGAGTTCGAAATAACTCATGTAAGATAATGTTACTAGTATTACAACATCCTGATGTAGTCCAATATACCATTTTGTTACATAGTAGGTATTTAGAACACACTTTCAGTTCTGTGATATATGGGGACATTTAACACACTTTAAGCTAATGTGCATCACGGGGACATATAAATACACACACACAAACAAACACACACATATCTTAAAACATGCATCTTGGGGACTCTGTGCTAAATGTGCATCATGGGGACGTCTTCTGAAGTTTCAATTATTTTGCCTTCAAGCTTGCATAAATACACACACACACATCTTAAAACATGCATATTGGGTACCCCGTGCTAATGTGCATCATGGGGTCGTCTTCTGATGTTTCAATTATTCTGCCTATTATGTGATCTACAATATTTAGACTTTTAATGCCCTTTACATTAGGCTAATGTGCGTCACGGGGACATACATGCTGTTAGAGTTCTCAACGGGCCTGACAATAAAGCCTGGACCCGAACTGGTCCAACCCAAGGCTTGGCCCGGCCCGAAACATTACCATAATGTTAAGTCTGATAAGCCCCAGTAAAGGAAAAAACACCACCAGTTGGCTGCGGCTATGTTGTTTAATTTACATCATTATACCGAGTGAGTGTGTGAGAGAACGGACAGTCATACTAGACATTAGGACATTACACAACATCCTTGTAAGGTGTGCTCTCCCCATTTACCTTTTCAATGGAAGTGGATGTCTTGGCAACTGCTGGAGCCATGTGTGTCTGTGGGGGAGTCTCCACCCCCTGTTGCAGGCATGTCATTCAACATCTGTTTAGAATAAGATTCATTGAATATTTAAAAGAGTTAGGCATGTGAAAGTAGTGCACTTGACTATCAATGTTGAATGCACTTATTGGAAGTTGCTTTGGATAAAAGCGAGTTCGAAATAACTCATGTAAGATAATGTTACTAGTATTACAACATCCTGATGTAGTCCAATATACCATTTTGTTACATAGTAGGTATTTAGAACACACTTTCAGTTCTGTGATATATGGGGACATTTAACACACTTTAGGCTAATGTGCATCATGGGGACATATAAATACACACACACAAACAAACACACACATATCTTAAAACATGCATCTTGGGGACTCCGTGCTAAATGTGCATCATGGGGACGTCTTCTGAAGTTTCAATTATTTTGCCTTCAAGCTTGCATAAATACACACACACATCTTAAAACATGCATATTGGGTACCCCGTGCTAATGTGCATCATGGGGTCGTCTTCTGATGTTTCAATTATTCTGCCTATTATGTGATCTACAATATTTAGACTTTTAATGCCCTTTACATTAGGCTAACGTGCGTCACGGGGACATACATGCTGTTAGAGTTCTCAACGGGCCTGACAATAAAGCCTGGACCCGAACTGGTCCAACCCAAGGCTTGGCCCGGCCCGAAACATTACCATAATGTTAAGTCTGATAAGCCCCAGTAAAGAAAAAAACACCACCAGTTGGCTGCGGCTATGTTGTTAAATTTACATCATTATACCGAGTGAGTGTGTGAGAGAACGGACAGTCATACTAGACATTAGGACATTACACAACATCCTTGTAAGGTGTGCTCTCCCCATTTACCTTTTCAATGGAAGTGGATGTCTTGGCAACTGCTGGAGCCATGTGTGTCTGTGGGGGAGTCTCCACCCCCTGTTGCAGGCATGCCATTCAACATCTGTTTAGAATAAGATTCATTGAATATTTAAAAGAGTTAGGCATGTGAAAGTAGTGCACTTGACTATCAATGTTGAATGCACTTATTGGAAGTTGCTTTGGATAAAAGCGAGTTCGAAATAACTCATGTAAGATAATGTTACTAGTATTACAACATCCTGATGTAGTCCAATATACCATTTTGTTACATAGTAGGTATTTAGAACACACTTTCAGTTCTGTGATATATGGGGACATTTAACACACTTTAAGCTAATGTGCATCACGGGGACATATAAATACACACACACACAAACAAACACACACACATCTTAAAACATGCATCTTGGGGACTCCGTGCTAAATGTGCATCATGGGGACGTCTTCTGAAGTTTCAATATTTTGCCTTCAAGCTTGCATAAATACACACACACACACATCTTAAAACATACATATTGGGGACCCCGTGCTAATGTGCATCATGGGGTCGTCTTCTGATGTTTCAATTATTCTGCCTATTATGTGATCTACAATATTTAGACTTTTAATGCCCTTTACTTTAGGCTAATGTGCGTCACGGGGACATACATGCTGTTAGAGTTCTCAACGGGCCTGACAATTAAAGCCTGGACCCGAACTGGTCAAACCCAAGGCTTAGCCCGGCCCGAAACATTACTATAATGTTAAGTCTGATAAGCCCCAGTAAAGGAAAAAACACCACCAGTTGGCTGCAGCTATGTTGTTAAATTGAAATAATTATACCGAGTGAGTGTGTGAGAGAACGGACAGTCATACTAAATAGTAGATAGATTGTAGGTATTTAGAACACACTTTCAGTTTTGTGATATATGGGGACATTTAACACACTTTAAGCTAATGTGCATCACGGGGACATATAAATACACACACAAACCAACACACACACACATCTTAAAACATGCATCTTGGGGACTCCGTGCTAAATGTGCATCACGGGGACGTCTTCTGAAGTTTCAATTATTTTGCCTTCAAGCTTGCATAAATACACACACACACACACATCTTAAAACATGCATATTGGGGACCCCGTGCTAATGTGCATCATGGGGTCGTCTTCTGATGTTTCAATTATTCTGCCTATTATGTGATCTACAATATTTAGACTTTTAATGCCCTTTACTTTAGGCTAATGTGCGTCACGGGGACATACATGCTGTTAGAGTTCTCAACGGGCTTGACAATAAAGCCTGGACCCGAACTGGTCCAACCCAAGACTTGGCCCCGGCCCGAAACATTACCATAATGTTAAGTCTGATAAGCCCCAGTAAAGGAAAAAACACCACCAGTTGGCTGCGGCTATGTTGTTAAATTTACATCATTATACCGAGTGAGTGTGTGAGAGAACGGACAGTCATACTAGACATTAGGACATTACACAACATCCTTGTAAGGTGTGCTCTCCCCATTTACCTTTTCAATGGAAGTGGATGTCTTGGCAACTGCTGGAGCCATGTGTGTCTGTGGGGGAGTCTCCACCCCCTGTTGCAGGCATGTCATTCAACATCTGTTTAGAATAAGATTCATTGAATATTTAAAAGAGTTAGGCATGTGAAAGTAGTGCACTTGACTATCAATGTTGAATGCACTTATTGGAAGTTGCTTTGGATAAAAGCGAGTTCGAAATAACTCATGTAAGATAATGTTACTAGTATTACAACATCCTGATGTAGTCCAATATACCATTTTGTTACATAGTAGGTATTTAGAACACACTTTCAGTTCTGTGATATATGGGGACCTTTAACACACTTTAAGCTAATGTGCATCACGGGGACATATAAATACATACACACAAACAAACACACACACACACATCTTAAAACATGCATCTTGGGGACTCCGTGCTAAATGTGTATCATGGGGACATCTTCTGAAGTTTCAATATTTTGCCTTCAAGCTTGCATAAATACACACACACACACACACATCTTAAAACATGCATATTGGGGACCCCGTGCTAATGTGCATCATGGGGTCGTCTTCTGATGTTTCAATTATTCTGCCTATTATGTGATCTACAATATTTAGACTTTTAATGCCCTTTACTTTAGGCTAATGTGCGTCACGGGGACATACATGCTGTTAGAGTTCTCAACGGGCCTGACAATTAAAGCCTGGACCCGAACTGGTCAAACCCAAGGCTTAGCCCGGCCCGAAACATTACCATAATGTTAAGTCTGATAAGCCCCAGTAAAGGAAAAAACACCACCAGTTGGCTGCGGCTATGTTGTTAAATTGACATAATTATACAGAGTGAGTGTGTGAGAGAACGGACAGTCATACTAAATAGTAGATAGATAGTAGGTATTTAGAAATCTCTTTCAGTTTTGTGATATATGGGGACATTTAACACACTTTAAGCTAATGTGCATCACGGGGACATATAAATACACACACAAACAAACACACACACACATCTTAAAACATGCATCTTGGGGACTCCGTGCTAAATGTGCATCACGGGGACGTCTTCTGAAGTTTCAATTATTTTGCCTTCAAGCTTGCATAAATACACACACACACACATCTTAAAACATTCATATTGGGGACCCCGTGCTAATGTGCATCATGGGGACGTCTTCTGATGTGTCAATTATTCTGCCTATTATTACCATTTTCTTTAATATCACATCATTGCAGAGTCACTGGCTGCACTGCTACAGTGCTACACAGAAAGACAGCAGCTAAAGGAAGCTAATGCTACAACACTACAAACTGGACCAAACTCAACATATATACTTTATACAGTAGAAAGTCCTAACACAAAAACGAAATTGTATATCCATTCTGACTATTTTCACAGAAAATAGCAAAAAAAACGTTTCAGGAGCCCACATTGGATTACATTACATGAAATTACCACCAAACAACATCATCCTTATATCTGAAGCTAAACTGAAGCTAAGTATCTTAACTTCATCACAAAATTATTTGTGTTACAAAACAGTAGTTTTAAGGTCATTACTAACCTGAAAGTACAGGAAAAGCAATCTCTCTAACTGATCTAAACTGTCTTCAGCCCATGTGAGCCATTTGAGCTAACTTAGCTAACTGAGCTAGCTTAATAATCAGAGCTAATTCACAAAATGTTATGAGCTAACTTAGCTAACTGAGCTATCTTAATAATCAGAGCTAATTCACAAAATGTTATGGTCAAATACTGGTTATAGTGATCTTTCAAATATCTGTGGTTGAGCACTGTTTTTATTAATTGTTGTTCAGAAAAAAATAGCTTACCTTGTGTTTTGCTTTTGCTTCCATCTTCACTGCCTTGTTCTGGAATCTCCTGTTCTGTTACACCTGTTAACACTCAATTTGATGGTATAATCCCTCCTTGTGGGGAACAGGGTGGGTGGGGCCACATAATGATGTGGGTGCGGCCACAAAAGTGTGTGTGAGAATGTAATGAGTGCAATAGCAGCTAAAACCCTTAGGGGGAGATACTGAGCACCACTTACACACACACGATGATCAAAAAACGTCCCTTATGGGCCAAGGCTAAAAACCTCACAGGCACATATAAAGCATCTCCTGGGTTGGTTTTTTAACGGTTTCCCTCATGGGGACTAGGTTTTTTGTCCCCATACCGTAACTGGTCCCCATGACGTGACTGTGTAAACAGATTTGTGTCCCCACAAAGATATAAAAACCAGAGCACACACACACACACACACACACACACACACACACACACACACACACACACACACACACACACACACACACACACACACACACACACACACACACACACACACACACACACACACACACACACACACACACCCTATACTCCAAACTGTTTCACACGTGTGTCTGCCCTGTCATGGATTATATAGCCTGGGGTCCACCTATGCTTTCTATGGCATAGGCAGCTCCCGGCAGGATCCGCCGGGCGAAATGAGACTAATTTATTAGAGCGACAGAGAGAGAGAGCAGTGTGTGTGTGTGTACGGGTGTGCGTGTGTGCGTCAATTTAATAAAGGTGCAGACGATCAAAATGCAGCAGAGAGTGGTCGACGTTTGCGCTACTGTATGCCGAATTGAAGTGGACTCGGTCCCAGACTTTTTTTTTCTCCCTGGAAATAAAAACGTCTGGGTTTCCGAGGCTATGGATTATATGGCGGGAATATGGGGCTCAAACATGAATATGAAGGGATAAACGGTTCAGAATAGAGCCATACGGTACTTTCTAGGAGTGTATACATTTGCGCCTGTATTGGCAATAATAGGGCGACTGTGGCTCAGGAGGTAGAGCAGGTCGTCCAATGATCCATGGGTCTGCGGTTCGAATCCCGGTTCCTCCTGTCTACATGTCGAAGTGTCCTTGGGCAAGACACTGAACCCCAAATTGCTCCCGATGTGCTGGTGGTTGGTACCTTGCATGGTTTCCGCCGCAATCGGTGTATGAATGTGTGTGTGAATGGGTGAATGTAATGCACAATCTATGTAAAGCGCCTTGGATAAAGGGCGCTATATAAATGCACCATTTACCATTTAATAACAGGAGACATGGAATGGGAGCCGTGTGAGATAAGGTGGAGAGGCAGCATGGTGGCCTTATGGAACCGACCAATCAGAATGCCAGAGAACAGAGTTGCTAGGAAGATTTTCAACTGGGATGTATCAGTAAAAGGTGCATCATGGGCGAGTGCAATAGAGGACACTCTTGTAAGAACTGGGTTACATGACAGTTTTCTAAATAACAGTGTTGTAAACATGTCCATGGTTAAAGACACACTTTATAGTTTATTTCAGGACATATTGTACAAACCAAAGCTGAGAACATTCATTTTGTTACGATAAAAAGCTGTTAAGCTAGTGAAAAGTACGTTTGTGCCCCATTATCCAAAAGACAAAGATCTCTATGTTCCCAACTTGGTTCTGGGATCTTGCCCTTGCACCTTGAGACTGGGAGGTATAGAGCAGTGGTTCCCAAAGTGGGGTCCGGGGACCCCTAGGGGTACTTGAGGGGGGTCCCTAGCTCAATTAGAGATAGTTTGTAACCAAATGGACCCTTATGGGTCTGTAACTCTGAGAGTGTACAAATGGAACCAAATGGACCCTAACAGGTCCATTTGGTTCCATTTGTACACTCTCTGAGTTAAATTAACAGTGGTTTTACAATATAAATTGGGGTACCAGAGATAGAAATGCCATTAAATCGGGGGTCCGTAGCATAATGCGTGTGAAACTGGGGGGGTCCTTGAAATTAATATGTTTCGGAATCACTGCTAGAGCCATAAAAATCCTTCCTTATCGAGGTCACTGGCATATGTTTTCAAATGGGGGTCCCTGGCCTAATACATGTTGATTTGGGGGTCCTTGACATGAAAAGGTTTTGGAACCACTGGTATAGAGGCGTTACAGAAGAAGACCGTATTTGCACCTATTGTGATATAAATGATATTGAGAACGAGTTCCATTTTCTTTTCTATTGCCCGTTGTATCATGAGCTACGTCAAAAGTTATTTAACAGATGTAAAAATAGCAGAATAGCAGAATATATAGAGAAAGCTTGGGACATACGGACAAAGAAAACTTATATGTGATGTATTTTATTTTTATGTTTATTTCTGTTCTGTTTTTGTTTTTTATGTTGTTGGTGTCTTATAATCCCGTAAGGGATGGGTCTCTCACACACACACACACACACACACACACACACACACACACACACACACACACACACACACACACACACACACACACACACACACACACACACACACACACACACACACACACACACACACACACACACACACAAAGCATGGATACATAAAAACATACGATACATAGACAGACAGACAGACAGACAGACAGACAGACAGACTATGATGAGCATGTCTCAGCACAAACAGACAGAAAGCAGCTCTGTACTGTACTGTACTGTACTGTACTGTACTGTACTGTACTGTACTGTACTGTACTGTACTGTACTGTACTGTACTGTACTGTACTGTACTGTACTGTACTGTACTGTCCTCCATGACTCTCTCTTTCTCTCACCTTTGTTTACTCAGGTAGGGCCTGCTCTCTCTTTCCCAACGACACCCTGAATGGTCCTCAGGGTTTGGTCCTCAAGGACTTTCTCGACTCTCAGATAACGTCGTACACCAGCGGTTCTCAAATCGTTCCCGTGTCAGGGACCCCCGAAATGAAATGTATAGTGGTTTTCCCCCAATATGTGACCAGATTTGACTGAGAGACTGCCATCGCGCAAATTACAGCTTTTCACCAGAGGAGAAAAACTTAAACATGTAGCTAGGTGTAATGTTAGAGGCCACAGAAGTGAACCTTTCAAGCCTGTTTTCTCAACTCGCCGTTTCTCTGCAAGACATTACTCTATAAGCCATATCTCCAAAACTGGTGGGTCAAACTGAACAACCAATATGTCAATTTGAAGCTATGATTCCCTGCTTTCATGACATGAAAATGAGAACCACTGGTGTACAATATCACAAGGACTCAAAAGGCATGCTGGCATGCAGCCAATCACAAACAGCCGCGACTCGTCCGACTGCCAGTAAAGCTTTACGACTCAATTGATTGTTATTATTTTACCCGACGATAGCTGAGGCCACTGGGGGCGGGGCTTAGTGTCCTGGATGCTCTCTGGTGGTTCTGTTGGGAAATCATTCGTAAATCATGTGGTTCCTTTGTGTGTGTGTGTGTGTGTGTGTGTGTGTGTGTGTGTGTGTGTGTGTGTGTGTGTGTGTGTGTGTGTGTGTGTGAGCGTGTGCGTGTTTAGTTTAAGGGTTAGTGTGTAAACAGGAAGTGATAATCACCAAAGGAAGTCCTGGAGGATCCTGGGAAACCGAGTGTTTTGAACTGTGGCGAGAGACGAGTTCTGTTGTGGAGCGCTGTGGATGCACACATATTACACACATTACGGTAACATAGACTGTACTATACACATTATGGTAACAGAGCTGTGGCTGCACGCCTATTACACACATTACAGTAAAATACCATATACTACACACTATGGTAACATAGCTGGGCATGCACACATATTACACACATTACGGTAACATATACTGTACTATACACATTATGGTAACAGAGCTGTGGCTGCACGCCTATTACACACATTACAGTAAAATACTGTATACTACACACTATGGTAACATAGCTGGGCATGCACACATATTACACACATTACGGTAACATATACTGTACTATACACATTATGGTAACAGTCAGAGCTGTGAATGCACACATATTACACACATTATGGTGAAATACTGTACGTATACTATAACTATTAAGTTCATAATATAAATAACAATAACACAAACCAGGTCGTGGAGGGAACAAAGCACGAGGTCCGACAGGGTTCTGTAAAACATCAAAATTAGAATTGTATCTGTTAATATGTTCAATGTAAACTTAAAGATGGAGTGCCACAATTTTTGTATTTTTCCAGTTTTTCATGTGTCTATGAGGTGACAGCACTTCATTAGACACCATGGAGTCGTTTTTATGTGCAATGGTTTATTAACTTTGTATTTAGGGTTTCGTCCTGGAGGCTGAACCCTTGACAGTCAAACGGGCCAATGAAATAAACAGTAATATAGTGACATCACACTATCAGTCCCTCCCCTAACCCCTCCCCCTTTATCATACAACTACAGCTGTGGGTGCGGCTTCAGTTCAGGTGGATCACCACCCACCAGGCAAACCAGGCATACTTAATGAACTGGTGGGCGTGTCCACATAAAAGCATGATTTTAACAAATACTGTACACTTTTTGGAAAAAGTTCTTCCTCATTATTAGTGTGGGCAACCACACTATTGTTCCCCTTACCTTTTATTTCTTTCTTTATTTCTTTCTTTCTTTCTTTCTTTCTTTGTTTTCTTTCTGTATAAACTTTATTTTGTCGTGCTACTCCTCCCACAGTTTTTGCCGCACACACTCGAGCCATATGTCAAAACGACCGGCTTCATCGGGAATCGTGTGCTTTCTCCTTGCTAAGACATCCGTTGTATAGTTTAATTGATATTAATTAATGAGTGAATTAATTTCCCCCATTCACTTGAATGGGAAAATGCCAAAACTCACATTCAACCATTTGTTTCACTGAGACCTTAAAGGCTGTAGTTACAACATTTGGAGGAGAGGTTCATAATAATTACGAAAATTAATTAACTTATGATTACATCGGTCGGCCTCATGGTGGCGCTATAACAGTCCACTTTACGTTTTGCATTATAACTCTTGAATGGTAGGTCATAAAAACAATCCCCTGGATTCCTTGGGTCATGACGCATCTCCCCATATAGGCCACGCCCATTTGCGTCTAGATAGATTTTCCGCCATTTTGAATTTTGTTCAAAACACACTTTTGGATCCTCCACCTACATATTTTGTCCAAATCTCACAAAAATCGGTACACATGATCTCCGGACCTATTCAATTAAAACAGCACAGTCAGAATTTTTATATTCCGTATCGTTAATCTGTAATCAGCTTCCAAAGTTAGTGGGAGGGGCCTATTTTACAAAAAACGGCACAAATCACTAACGGAATGTCCAATCCACCCCACATTTGAATCACATGTTGAGGGTGGCTTAATAAACGCAGAGCAATTCCATTTTCAACCATAGGGGGCGCCACAATTGCAAAAACACTTACCCGTTTGTTGCAAAAACATGATTTCGGGGGGGAAAAAACACTCAATTACTGGGAGGGGCCTATATTAGCGAGTGAGGCAACCACACTTTGCAATTTCCCAGAATTTATATAATAATAATATATAATAATTAGGGCCGGGACTTTAACGCGTTAATTGAGATTAATTAACTACAGAAAAATTAACGCGTTAAAAAAATTAACGCATTTTAATCGCACTATTTTTTTCACCGCGGAACGTTGTCACTGGACAGTTTTCAGATGGACCGGCGCACCACCCAGTTCACCGAGTGAAGTGTCCGTTGTTACAGGGAGTGGAAACCACCCCCCTTTAGAATGGTATGCCCCAGCAGCATTGGGGGAACAATAACACCACCAGACAGTTCACCAGACCGGGGGAAGCCGCTGAGATCACTTTGCTTGTCCCCGTGGATTGGAAATAGGATTTAAAAGACTATCCGATGATAGCGTGGATTACAGCACAGTTGTGTGCAATTATTCAATAAAGAATTCGCATATCACCGAAGACCGCACCTCGTCAAGCCTCCAGTATCGGCTCGATGCGAAACATGTTGCACCGAGCCTAGCCTGGAAGCTAACGTCAACAACAGTAGCTCTGGTCCTTAGCGTAGTTAGGACTCAGGAGGAGTTCTATGGTACTTAATTTGATCCTTTCCCCTCACACCCACGGAAGTGCAGGCTGTGCAGCCCCTCGTTTTTAGCACAAAAAAATATGTGAAAGCCTACTTTCCTCCTTCTAACACTATGGATCAGAGCTAACGTTATTCCAACTACCAGTAGCAATTCAAGGACCCGACCAGATGACATGGTTTCTAACTAAACGGTTATGGCCAAATAAAATGTAAAATCTGTTAATGGCTGTTACTGTATGTCCAAGGAAGAAACAGAGGTGCTTTGTTATGGTCATGTCACTTTGCTGCACCAAGCCCCCCCCCAACCCTGTGAAATGCATTCCCCAAACACTCAGAGACATGCCCCCACCATCCAAACCTTCAATATTGCTTTCCCCAGCTATTTCATCTATTTAATTCCTTAGTGTTTTTCCTCTAATAAAGTTGTTTTTGATTTATCATGTCCCCCTTGTAAAGCATTTTTGTGTACTCAGAAAAGCTTTATATAAATTATTAAATTTGAGATATTATAATTTATTACCCCTATTATTACTACAAAAACAATGTTTTATTGCTTAAACTTGTGTATTCACTATTCATTGATTCACTAGTATACCAAAATCCATTTAAAAAAATAGCTTTCTCACTGTTCTCGGGTCAAATAATGATATGCGATTAAAATGCGATTAATCGAGATTAATTAACTACAAAGCCTCTGATTAATTAGATTAAAATTTTTAATCGAGTCCCAGCTCTAATAATAATACCTGATGATCATGTTTTAGGGTGGAAAAAAATCGTGGCACTCCATCTTTAACCATTAATTTTCCCTCTACACCTCTTTATCAAGAGGGGAGGAGTGGCTTGTTCTGTAACTTAACTTACACACGTTCAACAACTGCATGTTGAACACTTGCAATGTGCAACGTTGTGCGTGCTTGCGTGTGTGTGTGTGTGTGTGCTTGCGTACATACCAGGGGCTTGGCCAGAGGATTGCGGACCTTGTAAGGCTTAGGAAGGCCCTTTTCTGCAGACAGACAGACAGACAGACAGACAGACAGACAGACAGACAGACAGACAGACAGACAGACAGACAGACAGACAGGAAACTCAGTTGATTTTGGTATTGGTCAATGATTGGTTGTCATGTACAGGTGTGATAGGTTGATCTACCTATATCCTCATACCTGTCCAATATCATCATACCTGTCCAATATCATCTATACTAGGCTCATCATACCTGCCATGTTGGTGTTATGGAGGACAGCGTTGCTCCACCTCCCGGCCATGCGGTCATCCCGCCCGGCCGACGTGCGGTCGTTCCGCCCGGCCGTGCGGTCGTCCAGCCCGGTCGTGCGGTCGTCCCTCCCGGCCGTGCCGTCGTTCCGCCCAGCCGTGCGGTCGTCCGCCCGCCCGGCCGTGCGGTCGTCACGCCCGGCCTTGCGGTCGTCACGGTTGGCGCGGACGGTGAACTCATACGGCGTGTTGGGTTTCAGGTTGTCAATGACCGTGTCACTGGTGGGACACATCTGGTAGTTCCACTTCCTGTTCCGCTCTCTGTAGCGGATGGTGTAGAACCTGATGGACGACATTACGGACGGAATCTGTTAGTTCGTCCGTCCGTCCGTCCGTCCGTTCATTCATTCATTCACTAAGGCTGGAACTTGATTGAAAAATTATCAAATTAATTATTATATTACCTGAAAGTTTTCTTAACAGTTTGACGGCCGCTAATTGTTTAATCCAGGGTTCCACCGCGCATAAAACGCTATACCCGACATTTGTTTAATGCGTTTAATTTGCCGTTTTAAAAGAATTAAAAAGAAACAGCGGATTTATCCGGGACCTGGTGACGAGGCCGTCGCGTTATGATGACGAAACCGGAAATCAAGTCAACCTCTGGGCTGCTAGGGCTTCTGGGAAATTGAGCCCAATGCAAGTGGACGGGCTGTTTGTTTGGACTACAACTTGCTCTGCTCTGTGGTCTCGTATCGCATTGTCATGGCCTAAAGGTTACCTAAAATTACCTAAAGGTAATAAAACAATCTCGGCAGCGTAGAATATTTGATTAAATAGCGGGTAAAGCGTTTTATGCCGTCAAACTGGTAAATTATAACATATTTTGGTATACGAGTGAATTAATAAATATGTTATTTGAAATGTAAATTCCCCATCCACTGGGCCAAACAGTTCTCCCATTGCATGCACTGGAGTTTGTTGTTGGTTAAAAAACTAAGTGCGATTAAAATGCTTATATATTCTTGAATCGCGTTATTGTTTCCTTATTTAATTCATCAAAATTAATCAGTTCAAGTCCCAGCCCTAATCCATCCATCCATGGTGTTTTTGAGGGGCACTAGGGCCCCTGCAATGTCTGGCTTTCATATGGCAGCCAAGTCTATGGACTTTTAATAAAACTGCTTTTTTAAAAAAAAGCAGTTTGTTCCACAGTTTGAGAGCCAGGGATGGAGAACTCACCCGTCCTCCAGGCAGTCGTCCAGCATGTCTCCCTCAGGGGGAGTCTTCAGGGATTTACCCCAGGAGAGAAGCACTGCGGTCGGGCTGACTGAGCCCTGCACGACCAGGTGCAGAGGCTCATCCAGGTCCACCTTACCTGCACGCACACGCACACACACACACACACACACACACACACACACACACACGCACACGCACACGCACACACAAAATGGTAAATGGTGCATTTATATAGCGCCTTTATCCAAGGCGCTTTACATAGATTGTGCATTACATTCACCCATTCACACACACATTCATACACTGATGGCGGCGGAAACCATGCAAGGCACCAACCAGCACATCAGGAGCAATTAGGGGTTCAGTGTCTTGCTCAAGGACACTTCGACCCTAACTCTGGGGGAGCCCGGGTTCGAACTGGCGACCTTGCGGTTACCATCTGGAGACTCTACCCCTGAGCCACCGCCCCCCACACACACACACACACGCACACACACACACACACACACACAGAACAAACACTCTATAGTCTATAGCAATGATTTCTGTCACAATATAGTGCTTTAACCTTTTAACAAAAAAGAAAAAAAGATTAAAAAAAAACGTAAGTTAACCAAAAATCACTAATCCTAAAGTCCAAACCACACTAAAGTTGTAGCGTTGGTCCCAGCCGGCGGTGTGACATGTCCTGTCGACCCAAAGGGTTCAGGCGGTTCAATTCAATGGTCCAAATGTGACGCCACGCCCACGCGTCTACTCGCAACCGCTTGGTTGCAAGGAGTCGCAAGGCGACCCTGTGGTGTGGTTTGGGCCCAACCCTGAATACGTATACAACATGTATGTATTTACTCAGCATAGCATGTATATTCTCTAGTGTGCACGTTAGATACATTGCGTGTATCTCTCTAGTGTGCACGTTAGATATACATTGCGTGTGTCTCTGGTGCGTGCACGTTGCATATACACAGTGGCGTGCACAGACATTTAGAGGGGCAGGTGCTCAAGTTAAAAAAGGGCACCTTGTGCAGCGCGTGGAACCGGCCGGTTGCCTTAACCCATTTTGGGCGGGAACCCCTTTTGGTGTTAGCATTATGTTATGCTTTAGCTATTGAAAAATAGCAGATCTACAAGCTCATAGCGCGCCACCGAGTGGCGCGCTATTAACTTGTAGGTCTGCTATTTTTGAAAAATCAAAAAAAAAAAAAAAAAGGAAAAAAAATGTTTTGTTTTTTTTTTCCCCCCCAAAAGGGCACATTGCCAAAAGGGCAGGGGGTGCTCTAGCACCCCCTAGTGTCTATCTGTGCACGCCACTGGTAGTTGTGTTGCGTTTCCTCACCCGTGCACTGTTTCTCCTCGTGGCTGCTGGGAATGGGCTGAACGGCGACCAGGTACTTTGGTTCAGCATCTGAAAACGTTGAGAACGATGTAAACAAGTTGGTGCTCACGCACGCATGTGCACGCACGGTCGCACGCATGTGCACGCACGCACACACACAGTGTGGAATGTTGAACTATTGTTTTGGAAAGTCAAAGTGTTGAAAAGGCTTCCTGAATCTGATGGTTGGTATGTATGTAATCAGAGCTGCTGGATTCCTTGTGAGTGGTGAAGCCAACGCACGCACACACGCACGCACGCACGCACTTACGCGCACACACACACACACACGCATGACTATACTGTAGAGTAGGCTATAGTCCCCCCCCCCACACACACACACAGACATTTTAACCACTTCAGCCAAACATGCTTCTCGTTCTGATCTACAAGCTCACACAGATAATAAATAGCTGATCTACAAGCTCACACAGATAATAAATAACTGATCTACAAGCTCACACAGATAATAAAAAGCTGATCTACAAGCTCACACAGATAATAAATAATTGATCTACAAGCTCACACAGATAATAAATAACTGATCTACAAGCTCACACAGATAATAAAAAGCTGATCTACAAGCTCACACAGATAATAAATAGCTGATCTACAAGCTCACACAGATAATAAAAAGCTGATCTACAAGCTCACACAGATAATAAATAGCTGATCTACAAGCTCACACAGATAATAAAAAGCTGATCTACAAGCTCACACAGATAATAAATAGCTGATCTACAAGCTCACAACAAGATAAAGGAAATGGCTGATCTACAAGCTCACAACCAGATAAAGTAAATGGCTGATCTACAAGCTCACAACAAGATAAAGTAAATGGCTGATCTACAAGCTCACAACAAGATAAAGTAAATGGCTGATCTACAAGCTCACAACAAGATAAAGTAAATGGCTGATCTACAAGCTCACAACAAGATAAAGTAAATGGCTGATCTACAAGCTCACAACAAGATAAAGTAAATGGCTGATCTACAAGCTCACAACAAGATAAAGTAAATGGCTGATCTACAAGCTCACAACAAGATAAAGTAAATGGCTGATCTACAAGCTCACAACAAGATAAAGTAAATGGCTGATCTACAAGCTCACAACAAGATAAAGTAAATGGCTGATCTACAAGCTCACAACAAGATAAAGTAAATGGCTGATCTACAAGCTCACAACAAGATAAAGTAAATGGCTGATCTACAAGCTCACAACAAGATAAAGTAAATGGCTGATCTACAAGCTCACAACAAGATCAAGTAAATGGCTGATCTACAAGCTCACAACAAGATAAAGTAAATGGCTGATCTACAAGCTCACAACAAGATAAAGTAAATGGCTGATCTACAAGCTCACAACAAGATAAAGTAAATGGCTGATCTACAAGCTCACAACAAGATAAAGTAAATGGCTGATCTACAAGCTCACAACAAGATAAAGTAAATGGCTGATCTACAAGCTCACAACAAGATAAAGTAAATGGCTGATCTACAAGCTCACAACAAGATAAAGTAAATAACTGATCTACAAGCTCACAGCAAAGACACTACTGGTTTTCTATTCAATGCTATGTGCACTGTATGCTTTACAGCGGCTCCACACATTTAGCTGTTTACCTTCACAGAGTTTGTATTTTATTGTATTCTTCTGCAGTGTAAACTTTGTCTTCGCTTGCGCACATGCATGCCTGTGTGTGTGTGCCTGTGTGTGTGTGTGCCTGTGTGTGTGTGTGCGTGTGCGTGTGTGTGTAGCGCGCTGACAACAGGAATCAGATACTTGTGGGAAAGTGGATTAACGTTGATCCATGTTCTCTTCAGGACACACACACACACACACACACACACACACACACACACACACACACACACACACACACACACACACACACACACACACACACACACACACACACACACACACACACACACACACACACACACACACACACACACACACACACACACACACACACACACTCTCTCTCTCTCTCTCTCTCTCTCTCTGAATGAGTAGAGTACTCTACTTGAGTACAAGAGGTACTTTTTTTATTTTGTTTTACTTTGCTTTAGGCTGAGCTCACACCTTTCATGCAATTCTGTGCTCGTTGGATGCTCGTTGGATGCATGTTGTGTTGTGTCATGGCCGCCCAATGTATTGCCAATGGAGGTCACATGGTTTGACCCAACATTGTGTTGTGTGAGGGGGAGGGGCGCAGTCGTGCACCCCTCCCCCTCACACAACACAATGTTGGGTCAAACCATGTGACCTCCATTGGAAATGCATTGGGCCGCTGGGCGGCCATGACACAACACCCAACGAGCACAGAGAATTGCATGAACCGTGTGAGTGCACCCTTAGTATTCAGCACTTTATACTTCAATACCCACTACAAGTATTTGAAAAAGTATTTAGTTACTTATTTAGATTTAATGTGTTTTGCACACTGGATGAAAAAACAATCTACCTGACTTTATTTGATCAGTTTGCAGCACTCTGCTGCCAGATATCTCATCTGTATACAGTTTAGTGAGGTGTTGGTGACAGGCTGACAGCTAAGGATAGTTAGCTACTGTACTACTTTCGGATCTGCATGCAGCGAAAAAAATCACACCTGTGTGAAGTGAGTGGTGCAACTCCGTGTGGGGGTCCCTGGGGGGGTTCCAGACCCACAGGAACGCACCCAGGGTGCTGGCTCAATTCCAGCGAACTGTACCCTCTACTGTACTGTACTGTCACTGTACTGCACTGGCACACCCGAAATCACCATATATACAGTTAATATGTGCATGTGTGTTTGTGTTAGGTTGCGCACAGGTGGTGAAAAACAACCATGCTGTTTTCGTGCTCGGACGCACCCACCCACACACATAGCTCCGTAAGGGAGTGGTTGCACCACTCAAAAAGGACCAGTGTGCAACCACCTTTAGATTTCTATTTCTTTTTTTACAAGACGCTGTTTTCATGATTTTGGTGATGCGCCATGATGTGAGCTTGTAGATCGACTCGTAAAAAAGGTATCCGCACTTCTAAAGCACTGGAGTGTGTAATGCCAGGGCGGCGAGGCTCTGTGTGGGTAGATCCTGGGTGTTAAGATGCTCTGTGTGGGTAGATCCTGGGTGTTAAGATGCTCTGTGTGGGTAGATCCTGGGTGTTAAGATGCTCTGTGTGGGTAGATCCTGGGTGTTAAGATGCTCTGTGTGGGTAGATCCTGGGTGTTAAGATGCTCTGTGTGGGTAGATCCTGGGTGTTAAGATGCTCTGTGTGGGTAGATCCTGGGTGTTAAGATGCTCTGTGTGGGTAGATCCTGGGTGTTAAGATGCTCTGTGTGGGTAGATCCTGGGTGTTAAGATGCTCTGTGTGGGTAGATCCTGGGTGTTAAGATGCTCTGTGTGGGTAGATCCTGGGTGTTAAGATGCTCTGTGTGGGTAGATCCTGGGTGTTAAGAGGCTCTGTGTGGGTAGATCCTGGGTGTTAAGATGCTCTGTGTGGGTAGATCCTGGGTGTTAAGAGGCTCTGTGTGGGTAGATCCTGGGTGTTAAGATGCTCTGTGTGGGTAGATCCTGGGTGTTAAGATGCTCTGTGTGGGTAGATCCTGGGTGTTAAGATGCTCTGTGTGGGTAGATCCTGGGTGTTAAGATGCTCTGTGTGGGTAGATCCTGGGTGTTAAGATGCTCTGTGTGGGTAGATCCTGGGTGTTAAGATGCTCTGTGTGGGTAGATCCTGGGTGTTAAGATGCTCTGTGTGGGTAGATCCTGGGTGTTAAGATGCTCTGTGTGGGTAGATCCTGGGTGTTAAGATGCTCTGTGTGGGTAGATCCTGGGTGTTAAGATGCTCTGTGTGGGTAGATCCTGGGTGTTAAGATGCTCTGTGTGGGTGGATCCTGGGTGTTAAGATGCTCTGTGTGGGTAGATCCTGGGTGTTAAGATGCTCTGTGTGGGTAGATCCTGGGTGTTAAGATGCTCTGTGTGGGTAGATCCTGGGTGTTAAGATGCTCTGTGTGGGTAGATCCTGGGTGTTAAGATGCTCTGTGTGGGTAGATCCTGGGTGTTAAGATGCTCTGTGTGGGTAGATCCTGGGTGTTAAGATGCTCTGTGTGGGTAGATCCTGGGTGTTAAGATGCTCTGTGTGGGTAGATCCTGGGTGTTAAGATGCTCTGTGTGGGTAGTGTATAACCAACATTTGAAGTGAACAGAGCTCCTGACCTGTCTAGTTGAGTAAGTAGCATTATTCTGTATTTTAGCAAACTGCTGTTAGTGTTACTCTAAGTACTTTTGTATTAGTATTATATTATTAGCTTGTGTGGTAGTCAGAGTTTATAGTTGTATTGTTTGTGTTCAAACAGTAGACTAGTAGACTAGTTTAATTAGTTTCACCCTGTAATAGGCCACTTGATAAGTAGTATAGGCCACTTGATTTCCTTGTGAAGTGTGAAGTGAGTGCTTTAGCCAGCACTCCTGGCAGACGATTAGCAATCAGTTGGAGTGGCCTTATACCACCAGCCGAAAGCGTCAGCTGTTAAGCGGCGGCCAGCAAACGAAGGCCAGGCGGACAAAGGCGACACTGAACGATAAGCTGTAGCATTGATTAGTGACATATATAGTAGTGTGATAGATATAGTAGTGTATTGTAGTATATGTTTAGTGATCTACAATGTGTTTTCTTCCTATTCCTGTCCTCTCTTCTTCCTGGCGGTCGCACAAACACTGGGTTACACCCAGATGTCGCGACACAACTAATCTCATCTATCCTACTCTTTCAACTCACGTCGAGCAAGTGGTAACGGGAGGGCTTTGGAATTGCCACTCGGCTGTGGTGGAAGGCAAATCTGCTTTCATCTCAGCCTACGCCTCCTTGCTCTCCCTTAACTTCCTTGCTCTGACTGAGACCTGGATCAGACCAGAAAACACTGCTACGCCCGCGGCTCTGTCAGATGTGTACTCTTTCTCTCACACTCCCAGAGCCGTGCGGACAGGTGGTGGGGTTGGTCTGCTCATTTCCAGAAAATGGAAATACTCTCCTGTTTCACTGTCACTATTCTCTCCTACCTCATTTGAATTTCATGTGGTCACTGTTTCTCATCCAGTCAAGCTCACCATTGCAGCTGTTTATCGCCCACCGGGCCCTGCTGGTGGCTTCCTGGAGGAGCTGGACCATCTAGTCTCCCACTTCCCTGTCGATGGCTCTGGATTCATCCTTCTGGGTGACTTCAACCTCCCGACTGAGAAGCAGCTAGACCCACTACTTTCGTTTCTCGCCGCCTTTGACCTAGTTCTTTCCCCATCTCCTCCTACCCATGAGGCGGGCAACCAACTGGACCTGATCTTCACCAGAGGCTGCTCTATTGCTAACCTGTCTGTCACTCCTCTTTCCAGTGAAAAGGGTAAGAAACTCTCTGATCACTACTTCATGTCCTACTCTCTCTCTCTCTCCTCTCCCCCCTCACAGCCCCTCCCTACCCACATGATTTCCTCACGTCACAATCTTCGCTCACTTTCCTCCACTGATCTTTCCTCTTCTGTTCTCTCTGCTCTCCCTGCCCCTGAATCCTTTGCTCTTCTATCCCCTGATACCGCCACAGATCTTCTTTTCTCTACTCTATCCTCTTCTCTCGACCATCTCTGTCCCCTCACCACCAGGCCTGCACGCCAAACTCCACCTGCCCCCTGGTTGTCGGACTCAGTGCGGACTGAGAGACGGAGCCTGAGAGCGGCTGAGCGCAAATGGAGAAAGGGCAACCTCCCGGAGGACCTTCTCACCTTCCAATCTCTCATTTCTACTTTTTCCTCCTCTCTATCAGCTGCTAAAGCTGCTTTTTTCTGCACTAAAATTCAGGCTTCTGCTTCCAACCCTAAAAAACTCTTTGAAACTTTCTCCTCTCTCCTACAACCACCACCCCCTCCTCCCTCCTCGTCCCTCCTCCCTGACGATTTCGCCAACTTCTTTGACAAGAAGGTGAACGATATCCGATCCTCCTTCCCTCCTCCCCCGGCTGGTGCCCTGCGCGCTGCCCACACCCGTCTGCCTGCCACCCCCCCCTCTCTACCTTCATCTACTCCTCTTCCCCCCCCCATCCCCTCTCTATCCCACTTCTCTCCCCTCTCCCCTAACGAGGTCCTTCTCCTTGTTACCTCTAGTCGCCCCACCTCATGCTCTCTGGACCCGGTCCCATCCACTCTGTTGCAGTCTATTGCACCTGAACTTCTTCCCTTCTTAACCCACCTTATTAACACCTCTCTGACATCTGGCTACTTTCCCTCTACTTTCAAGACTGCCAGAGTCACCCCCCTCCTGAAGAAACCGACACTTGACCCCTCTGAGATCAAGAACTACAGACCGGTTTCCCTTCTATCCTTCCTATCTAAAACTCTCGAACGTGCTGTCTTTAAACAACTGTCCTCCTATCTCCACCAGAACAACCTCCTGGACTCCAACCAGTCTGGTTTCAAAGTGGGTCACTCGACAGAGACTGCCCTGCTGGCAGTGACGGAGTCGCTCCATGCCGCTAGAGCGAACTCTCTCTCCTCCGTCCTGA
Organism: Electrona antarctica; assembly: GCF_951216825.1. NCBI lineage: Eukaryota > Metazoa > Chordata > Actinopteri > Myctophiformes > Myctophidae > Electrona > Electrona antarctica. The sequence goes on along the minus strand of NC_136803.1, from coordinate 2,702,457 downwards.
TACTCCTGGACCTGTCTGCAGCGTTCGACACGGTGAACCATCAGATCCTCCTCTCCACCCTCGAGGGGATGGGTGTCTCAGGCTCTGCACTCTCCCTGTTTGCATCCTACCTGACGGGTCGCTCCTACCAGGTGATGCTGAGAGGGTCTGTGTCAGAACCACACAGGCTCACAACTGGGGTTCCCCAAGGCTCGGTTCTGGGTCCTCTTCTTTTCTCTCTCTACACTACATCTCTGGGTGCTGTCATCCACTCCCATGGCTTTTCCTACCACTGCTATGCCGATGACACCCAGCTGATCCTCTCATTCCCCCCCTCTGATACCCAAGTGGAGGCACGCATTGCTGCTTGTCTGGCTGACATCTCGGCGTGGATGTCGACAAACCACCTGAAGCTCAACCTGGACAAGACCGAGCTGATGTTCCTCCCGGGGAAGGGCTGTCCGCACCGAGACATGGCCATCACCATTGATAATGCTGTGGTGACCTCAACTCGGACTGCGAAAAATCTGGGTGTGACCCTGGACGATCAACTGACGTTCTCGGCAAACATCGCATCAGTGACAAGGTCCTGCAGATTCCTCCTCTACAACATCAGGAGGATTCGCCCCTTCCTCACGGAGAAGGCAGCCCAGGTGCTCATCCAGGCTCTCGTCATCTCCCGCCTGGACTACTGCAACTCTCTCCTTGCTGGTGCTCCGGCATCTGCCATCAGACCTCTGGAGCTTGTTCAGAAAGCTGCGGCTCGTCTGGTGTTCAACCGCCCCAAGTTCTCCCACACAACCATCCTTCTCCGTTCTCTACACTGGCTCCCCGTAGCGGCCCGCATCCAGTTCAAAACCCTGGTGTTAGCCTATAGGGCAGTGAAAGGAACAGCTCCTTCCTATCTCCGGGCTATGGTCGATGCCTACACCCCTGCCCGACCACTTCGGTCTGCCACCTCGGGGCGACTGATTGCCTCGTCACTCAAGGGTCCTTCTGGTCGATCCACACGGTCACGACTCTTTTCTGTTCTGGCCCCACAGTGGTGGAATGAACTCCCCACTGATGTTAGGACAGCAGAGTCACTGCCCATATTTCGCCGCAGGTTGAAAACCCACCTCTTCAGGAAACACTACCCTTCCTCTCTGCCTGACCTACTTGTTGTTAACTAGTTGTACGAACGTTTGTTTTCTATTGTTGTATTGTTTATTGGATCTTGTTTAGTCGATACACTTAATTGTTTTAGCTCATGCTCATTTGATTTAGCTATTTTGTCTCATCCGGTTAAGGAAATAGGTAGCTGATATATTGCACTTTTACCTTAGCGCTAGGTATACTCTTGGTTGCTTGTTTTTGCAGAAAATGCACTAAAGACTTCTGGTGATTAGTAGTTTTTGTTCCCTACCTATGTTGAATACACTTATTGTAAGTCGCTTTGGATAAAAGCGTCTGCTAAATGACTGTAATGTAATGTAGATCCTGGGTGTTAAGATGCTCTGTGTGGGCAGATCCTGGGTGTTAAGATGCTCTGTGTGGGTAGATCCTGGGTGTTAAGATGCTCTGTGTGGGTAGATCCTGGGTGTTAAGATGCTCTGTGTGGGTAGATCCTGGGTGTTAAGATGCTCTGTGTGGGTAGATCCTGGGTGTTAAGATGCTCTGTGTGGGTAGATCCTGGGTGTTAAGTGGATTAGGAGTGAAGAAACATCACTTCTGGAAAAATAAATAAAAATGACATGTTGAATAAAAGCATGGCCGCCGATTGGTTGGCATGGACTCTCGTGGGCGGGGTCGACAGACATCTGAGCGCCACATTGGAAGTGTGTGTGTGTGTGTGTGTGTGTGCGTGTGTGTGCGTGCGTGTGCGTTGTACAGTAACTGGCTGCTCTTCTATTGTCAAACTGCACTGGCAGTGTTTATGTCCTTTGTACAAGGTATTCCTGTACTTCTCATTATGTGGACATAAATAAACATTTCAAATGTGTGAGTGTGTGTGTGTGCGTGCGTGCGTGCGTGCGTGCGTGCGTGCGTGCGCGCTAACAAATTGAACAACCCTGCAAATGTGCGGTAAAATCCGCCTATTTACACCCAATCGTTTTGAAACGTATCACTAGTCTGTCAGCTTTTGTCTAATGTAAACCTCAAAGAAAGATGTATTAACAATTATATTTTGTAAAAACTACCATGTTGTACATGTATCATTTTGGTCCTCCCGGGACTACTAGTTGGAGTGGGTTCCAGCAGGTGGCGCCTTGGTGCACACCACGTCTCAGAGGTCATTCATCATCCAGAGAGCCGTGAAAGAGACCCATTTAACGCATTCTGGGCGGGAACCCCTTTTGGTGTTTTAAAGCATTATGTTATACTTTAGCTATTGAAAAATAGCAGATCTACAAGCTCATAGCGCGCCACCGAGTGGCGCGCTACGAGCTTGTAGGTCTGCTATTTTTCGAAAAGTCATGAAAATGTGTCGCAAATTTGGAATATATATTTTTTCAGTTTTTGACTCAAATCTTTGCTTCTGGGGGGGGTTTCTGGAACAACATATTTTCAGAGGCCAATTACATATCATTTTTGGGGGTCCTTGACATGAAATATCGAGCACCACTGATACAGAAACATGAGAAGAATTTAGAAGACATTTTTTAAAATTTCGACGTCAGGCCTAAATGGGTTAAAAGTTAAAACAAAGGAATCCAACCCCCACTCGATGGGATAGTTGTCCCTGTAGTATTCTATCCATCGCAGAGTGAGAGAGAGATTCATTCAAACAATGTTTTCTAACCTCGTGAGTTTTAAAGGAGCATTCAGTGATTTGGGTGATTTGGAGAAGCACCCAGTCCACCCCGGTAACAAAATGTGCACATGCACACGCTCTACAGTGGGGGGGAAGTGCAACAGCATGTGCACCAAGGCCCGCCCCCACACATGATTGGAGGAAGGCCCCTCTCATCCTGATTGGATGAAGGCTTTGCCACCCGCCACCAAAACTAGGGTTTTTTGACCCCAGGGGCTCACTGGGGACAGGGAGGAACTCCTTATATGGTCAGCACACTCTATAGTAGGGAGGATTATCCAAATAAAATAAATAAATAAGTGATTTTTGAATGAAGCGAAATCACTGAATATACCTTTAACTTGACTTCATATCAGTTCTAGAAGCTGTAGTTTCAAAACTATTAACCAATGCGTCAATATTACGATTCCCTGCTTTCATGACATGAAAAGGTAGTCACAGATATCTACTCCTTCAACAGAGACAGACAGACGTCACGTTGTGTTGTCATGGTTACGGGCGAGTTGAGACCCGCTGTGACCTTGAAAGGCCCTCATTTATCTCACACACACACGCACGCGCACGCACACGCACACGCACACAATTCAAAGGACTTTATTGGCATGAGAAAACATACGTTTACATTGCCAAAGAAAAAAAAGTGGAGCACGTGCACGCACGCGCACGCGCACACGCACACGCACACACACACACACACACACACACACACACACACACACACACACACACACACACACACACACACACAGAAAACAACACAGGTCTTTGCTGCTGGTGACTGATGTGTCCTTCTAATGAATACTAGACTCCCTGAAAACACATGTCTCTGCTTGACTGATATTGTCCTTCTAATTGGAAACACACGTCTCTGCTTCTGGTGACTGATACTGTCCTAATTAACACATTCTGGGCGGGAAACCCCTTTTGGTGTTTTAAAGCATTATGTTATAATTTAGCTTTTGAAAAATAGCAGATCTACAAGCTCGTAGCGCGCCACCGAGTGGCGCGCTACGAGCTTGTAGGTCTGCTATTTTTGAAAAATCGTTATAATGTGGCCCAAATCATTGAATATATATTTCAGAGCGAACATTTTTAACTAAAATATTTGCTTCTGGGGGGGGGGGGGGGTTGGGGGGTCCCTGGAACTACATATTTTGAGATGGGGGTCCGTGGCCCAATAGAGATAATTCTGGGGGTCCTTGACATGAAAAAGGTTGAGCACCAATGACAAAGAAACATGGGTTTTTCAGAGAAATGTTAGGATTTTGAAGCCTTTTTTGTTAATCGACCTCAGTCCAAAATGGAACCCCTTTTGGTGTTAGCATTATGTTATGCTTTAGCTATTGAAAAATAGCAGATCTACAAGCTCATAGCGCGCCACCGAGTGGCGCGCTACGAGCTTGTAGGTCTGCTATTTTTGAAAAATCGAAGAATCACTGACATAGAAACATAGCTTTTTCAGAAAACTGTCAGGATGTAGAAGACATTTATAGAATCTGATCTCAGGTCAAAATGGGTTAATGTTAGACTCATTGAAAACACACGTCTCTGCTTCTAGTGTCTGATACTGTCCTAATTAACACATTTTGGGCGGGAACCCCTTTTGGTGTTTTAAACATTATGTTATAATTTAGCTATTGAAAAATAGCAGATCTACAAGCTCGTAGCGCGCCACCGAGTGGCGCGCTACAAGCTTGTAGGTCTGCTATTTTTTTTAAATCGTTATAATGTGGCGCAAATCATTGAATATATATTTCAGAGCGAACATTTTTAACTAAAATATTTGCTTCTGGGGGGGGGGGGGGGGGGTCCCTGGAACTACATATTTTGAGATGGGGGTCCGTGGCCCAATAGAGCTAATTCTGGGGGTCCTTGACATGAAAAAGGTTGAGCACCACTGACAAAGAAACATGGGTTTTTCAGAGAAATGTTAGGATTTTGAAGCCTTTTTTGTTAATCGACCTCAGTCCAAAATGGAACCCCTTTTGGTGTTAGCATTATGTTATGCTTTAGCTATTGAAAAATAGCAGATCTACAAGCTCATAGCGCGCCACCGAGTGGCGCGCTACGAGCTTGTAGGTCTGCTATTTTAGAAAAATCGAAGAACGACTGACATAGAAACATAGCTTTTTCAGAAAACTGTCAGGATGTAGAAGACATTTATAGAATCTGATCTCAGGTCAAAATGGGTTAATGTTAGACTCATTGAAAACACACGTCTCTGCTTCTAGTGTCTCATATTGTCCTTCAAAATGAATGTTAGACTTATTGAAAACACACTGTCGCGTGTCGACTGATATACAGTAGCACACACACCTACATGTTGAATGCCTTCATCTCCATGTCTGTGGCGAATTCAAGGGGAACGAGATCAGCGTGCGTGCGTGTGCTCGTGCGTCTGACTGCGTGCGTGCGTGTGCTTGTGCGCCTGACTACTTTTAAGGGCGACTGTGGCTCAGGAGGTAGAGCAGGTGGTCCAATGATCCCTGGGTCGGCGGTTCGAATCCCGGCTCCTCCTGTCCTCCTGTCCACTGTCGAAGTGTCCTTGGGCAAGGCACTGAACCCTACGCTGCCTCCAATGAGTCGGTCGGTGTGAGCTTGCCACCATTGTGTGAATGTGTGAATGTGGGAAGTGAGGACGCTGGCGTCGACTGTATTATTTACGTGCGTGCGTCTTACCAACTTCGGTCTGGTACGTGTGTCCCTCCTCTGGCAGGAGGATGAACTGCTTGTCGATCATGTTTCCTCCTCCGTATCCCAGGATGTATCCCTGCAGCCTCATGTCCGCCGTGGGCCGCACAAACTGGAGCACGATGCTGTCCGCCGTGGCCCGGATACGCACACGCAGTCTCTGCCTACTCCCTGACACGCACGCACGCACGCACGCACGCACAAGCACACACAATCACACAGACACACACACACACACACACACACACACACACACACACACACACACACACACACACACACACACAGACACAGACACAGACACAGACACAGACACACACAGTTAAAAGATGGAGTGCCATGATTTTTGTACTTTTACTGTTTCCTGTATGGAGTTAACGTTACTCTAATAGACCTCCAGGTGTGCGTCTATGGAGTTAACGTTACTCTAATAGACCTCCAGGTGTGGTTAGAATATTGAAATATGTCTTCTCTGTGTATTTTTGGTTTCTTCCTGAACGCTGAAAGCCTTTGAGTCAAAAAGGCCCAATCGAAATGACAGTGATATAGTGACATCACAATATTATCGCCCAACAGCGGTGGGTGCGGCTTCAGTTCAGGTGGATCCCACCAGGCAAACCAGGCATACTTAATGAACTGGTGGATGTGGCCCTTAAGAGTATATATGAATAGAGACGGCACCAGATTTCTCCTCCTATCCACTTGCATTAAGTTGCTCAAAAGCGCATGAGGCGATT
>NC_136803.1:2663756-2691256 GCF_951216825.1 Electrona antarctica | reverse complement strand
TCTGGTGTAGCGGAGTGTTTACCCTCTGGTGTAGCGGGTTGTGTTTACCCTCTGGTTGTAGCGTTGTGTTTACCCTCTGGTGTAGCGTTGTGTTTACCCTCTGGTGTAGCGTTGTGTTTACCCTCTGGTGTAGCGTGTGTGTTTACCCTCTGGTGTAGCGTTGTGTTTACCCTCTGGTGTAGCGTTGTGTTTACCCTCTGGTGTAGCGTTGTGTTTACCCTCTGGTGTAGCGTTGTGTTTACCCTCTGGTGTAGCGTTGTGTTTACCCTCTGGTGTAGCGGTGTGTTTACCCTCTGGTGTAGCGTTGTGTTTACCCTCTGGTGTAGCGGAGTGTTTACCCTCTGGTGTAGCGGGTGTGTTTACCCTCTGGTGTAGCGTTGTGTTTAACCCTCTGGTGTAGCGTTGTGTTTACCCTCTGGTGTAGCGGTGTGTTTACCCTCTGGTGTAGCGTTGTGTTTACCCTCTGGTGTAGCGTATGTGTTCCCAGTGAGGCAAACATGCACAGTATCCGGCACCATGAATCCAACAGAGCCATCATTAGTATTAAATTCCACTGCATCATTCATTCATTAATTCACCGTTAACTGCCAGCATTTTTCAGTGAAACTCTGAGGGTGTACAACTGGAACCAAATGGACCCTTATACCGGGGGGGTCCAGTACACTTTCAGAGTTAGAACAGCGGATTCGACCGTTATCATACCATCGAATGGGGCCAGTATGGCCGTTATCATACCATCGAATGGGGCCAGTATGGCCGTTATCATAACATCGAATAGGGCCAGTATGGCCATACTGGCATACTGGCCGACATTTCCAACATGGAAACTAGGGGCTACTAATATATACTATTCTCTGCCTATCGGGACGGCGCTGAGTCGGGTCTGGTGGCCGTCGCAACGCTCGGCACGGCGACTCGCTCGGCTAGCGCCTCACTCGGCTAGCGCCTCACTCGGCGGTGCCTCACGTGGCTCAAGGCCACCAGACACGGCGCGCCTCCGTCAGGACATCAGTGATAATAACAATAGGTGATAATGACATACTGAAACAGTGAGTATGCCAGTATGGCCATAGTGGGCTCATTCGATGGTATGATACCAGTCGAATGGGGTGGTTAGAAAGGGTAAACCGAGGATCTGTGCTGTGCGGGTGTGACGTCTAACAAAAGGTCAACTAAGGAAAATATGTTGTTGTTTTGGCAAAGAAATAAATGCCCTGATATTTAAGTACAGAATGGTAGAAGTTATTACTTACTTCTCGTCCCTGCATGTACGTTACGTTAGCATAAGGTTAGGCTACAGTTACTTATAATCCCATTTCTTATGGCAGCATGGCCGTACATGTTTATAAATACAGGATATGTCAGCGTGTGTGTATGTGTGTGTGTGTTCTGTAATGTAGCCCTGAGGCTGTCCAATAAAACACTTTTTATGAGGTCTTCCATCCTATCCTCCCTCCCTCCCTCAGTCTCTCTCCCTCCCTCCCTCCCTCTCTCTCCCTCTCTCCCCCCTCCCTCCCTCCCTCCCTCTCTCCCTCTCTCCCTCCCTCGCTCTCTCCCTCCCTCCCTCTCTCCCTCCCTCCCTCTCTCACTCTCTCCCTCCCTCCCTCTCTCCCTCCCTCCCTCTCTCTCTCCCTCCCTCCCCCTCTCTCCCTCTCTCCCTCTCACTCTCCCTCTCTCCCCCTCTCCCTCCCTCTCCCCTCCCCCCCTCTCTCCCTCTCCCCCTCTCTCTCTCTCCCCCTCTCTCCCTCTCCCTCCCCCCTCTCTCTCCCTCTCTCTCTCCCCCTCTCTTTCCCTCTCTCTCCCCCTCTCTCCCCCTCTCTCTCCCCCCCCCCCCCCTCTCTCACTCTCTCTCTCTCTAAACCTAACCTTAACCATAACCTCACAAAATCCCATCAGTGCCCATGTATCAGCTCTGTGGGAAAAGTAGTTGCGTTACACCACAATGTGGTGTTGTTACACCAATAGGTTACCATGTTACACAAATGTGTTACCCTGCATGTGAAGTAGATTTAAACGAGAGTTCTTTCCTGTACAAAAGCTGAGATTCTTTAGGTTTAATAAAATGGAGAAGAAGTGAAGCAGGCAGATGAGATGTAAGTTGGAAGATGTTCATCAGCTCAGGTTATTTTAGAGTACAACGTACAGCAGCCGCTCCCGCTAGCCAGAGTGGCCCCGCAGGAGCCGACATGACTTGACCGCCGTATAGCGGCCAGCCAATAATAACAACAACCTCTCACATTTTAGAGTTATATACTGTTACATGCATTGAATAATGAGTGGGGGGGGGATCAGAGGCGCGGTCATTGCCTCTCTGGGAGGTAAAAGAAAGCCCTCAAAAGACATTCTGGATCACCGGCACCCCTTTGATTTGATCAACCGTTTGTTCCTCTTATCTACAATGCAAACACCCTAGAGGTGTGATTCAGCGTGGAGACAGCACAGCACAGTAGGTAGACCAAATAATTAATTGCATTTTTATAGCTCAAAGCGCTTTACAATGGTTCATTCATTCACACATTGGGAGCTGAAGCGGCGAACAGTCGACGCCAGAGTCCTCACTTCCCACATTCACACACAGACGGTGGCGAGCTCACAGCCTCACACCGACCGACTCATTAGAGGCAATGTAGGGTTCAGTGTCTTATTGCCCAAGGACACTTCGACGTGTGGACAGGAGGAGCCGGGATTCGAACCGCCGACCCAGGGATCATTGGACGACCTGCTCTACCTCCTGAGCCACAGCCGCCCTACGCAAACACCCTAGAGGTGTGATTCAGCATGGAGACAGCACAGCACGGTAGGTAGAGACCAAAGGGGATTATAATCAGCATGACACTTCACCCTGGCTTCAGTTCAGAGGCCTTTTGGCCTCCTCACCTCGGGTGGCTCTTGAAACATTAGAACAGGGAGCAGGCCTGTTATGTAAACACACTTGGGGCGCTACAGAACGTATCCAAACACATTACTGAATATTATATGGGCTATGTTGAATTATGGGTTCCAAAACATTCTACACGTTACACCACTATGTGTGTCCCTGTTACACCAATATGTGTGTCCCTGTTCTCTGTGCCTGTAGCTGCTTGGTGAATCACTGATGTATACTACGTTAACATATTGATACCCGTGATATGATTACCATCAACTCTGAGCTTACGTATGACTCTTGATGACATTTTTTATGTATTTTACTATTTTTATGTATTTGATGTAGGCCTATTACAATGTGTTGTTCTTGCTTACTGTGATGTGTCCACTACTGTATTATTCTCTCTCTCTCTCTGTGTGCGTGTGCGTGCGTGCGTGCGTGCGTGCGTGCGTGTGTGTGTGAAACTTCAGAATGTGTGGTGTGATGCTGCCTGGTGTCATGTTCTCAACTCTGTTAGTCGTCATGTTCTCCTCAGCCGCGATTCAACGCAACCATCAGTCACCATGCACCCTCAATTAGATGGACACTCTTATTAACACAATCAGTGCCGGAAGTCCTTCAAAATAGGAGCTCTGGGGTGCCGGAAAGACATGTCCGCTTTTACTCGGAAACCCACGACCCGGAAACAATCCGCTCAAAAAAGTTCTCTTTACATTGCTAGCTTACATTGCTATCGTTTTAATTTATACAATATATGATCCAAGAAGCGTTCATATTTTGCGGGAGAGACGGATGAGGAGCAGAAATGAAGCGCTAGTATATCGATCAGTTCAAAACCACGGAGAGCGCCCTGGATTAGGAGAGACGAGTCATTCTTTCTGCCGCGGTAACAGCTAAGTCAACGGTAAGCTAACAAGAGTCTAGAGTGTAGCATACGGTAGCCGAAAGGCGAACTGACAAAAAAAAAAAAAAAGGAAAAAATTCAGAATATTCTTATCTCGCCCCGTATCATTGAGGATGCGCTGAGGACGTCTGAGGACGTCGTATGTACGCGTCAATTGGGACCCCTAGGACGTGTGGCGACGTCCTACGGACGGAAATGGTTACGGGTCAACCATCACTCGCCATGCACCCTCAATTAGACGGACACTCTTATTAAGGGTCAACCCAAATCATATAAATAAAACAAACGTTTATGAAGAAAATCATTCTCTCAAAGTCTGTTTCTACGGAACATCTGGCGCTCACACAAATCGTATAGTGACACACACACACACACACACACACACACACACACACACACACACACACACACACACACACACACACACACACACACACACACACACACACACACACACACACACACACACACACACACACACACACACACACACACACGTGACAGAGAGGTACAGTATATGTCACATGGCAAAAACAGCAACCTGGGATATCATGTGACTTATGAAAACAAGTAACCACGCACGCATGCACGCACGCACGCACGCGCACACACACACACACACACACACACACACGCACGCACGCACGCACGCACGCACACGCACACACACGCGCGCACGCACACGCACACGCACACGCACACGCACACGCACACACACACACACACACACAAGCCTGTTAAAGTTCCAGATGTTAAATATTATAAACCCAAAGACAGCTGTTCCCCCGTCAGTCACTGTGTGTGTGTGTGTGTATGAGAGAGAGAGAGAGAGAGACATACACACACACACACACACACACACGCACGCAGCTCTCCCTCTGTGTGTGTGTGTGTGTGTGTGTGTATGAGAGAGAGAGAGAGAGAGACATACACACACACACACACACACACACACGCACGCAGCTCTCCCTCTGTGTGTGTGTGTGTGTATGAGAGAGAGAGAGAGAGAGACATACACACACACACACACACACGCAGCTCTCCCTCTGTGTGTGTGTGTGTGAGAGAACTTTGATGTCCCTCTCATCTACATTCCATTGTGTTGAATTCCAACACAAACACAACTCGTTGTTCTTAACGAGGTAGTAATTAGACAATCAGCTCATTGTAACTTAACGAGGTAGTAAAACGACGTTCAGCTTGTTGTAAACTTAACGAGGTGGTAATTAGACGACCAGCTCGTTCTAACTTCAATTAGATGATCAGCTCATTGTAAACTTCAATACAGGGTATTTATGCATGCATAAAGTGAGCGGCAAATCGAGTGGCAAAGTGAGTTAACCCATTTAGGCCTGACTTTTTTTTCTGACAGTTTTCTGAAATACCTCATGTTTCTGTATCAGTGGTGCTCAATATTTAATGTCAAGGACTCCAAAAATTATATGTAATTGGCCACCGAGCCCCATCTGAAAATATGTTATTCCAGGAACCCCTCAGAAGCAAAGATTTTAGTTAAAAACGTTCGCTCTGGCCCAGGCGGTGGCGTAACCGTCTGGGCACCCGACTGGTAATCCAGTCGCAGTGTGCCGCGGATTCGACTCCCGAGCCCGACACGGCCTTTACTGCATGTCTTCCCCCATCTCTCTCCCGTTTCCTGTCAGCCTACTGTCTGTCCCTTCAAAAACCAATAAAAGGCGTAAGCCGCAAAAAAAATATCTTAAAAAAAGAAAAGAAAAACAAAGAAAACGTTCGCTCTGATATATATTCAAAGATTTGTGCCGCATTTTCACAATTTTTAAATTTTTCAAAAATAGGTCAAGGCTTGTAGGTCAAGGCTACAAGCTACAAGCTCGTAGCGCGGCACTCGGTGCCGTGCCATGAGCTTGTAGATCTGCTATTTTTCAATAGCTAAAGCATAACATAATGCTTGAAACACCAAAAGGGGTTGTTTAACTTTGTTTAATGCAATCATATAATACATTTCTGGTTGGATGTATATGGGCTGTCAAGGCCAGAAATTCAGTAGGCGTTCCTGCATAACTTCTGGGTATGATGATGATGTCATGCCCTCTATTAGATGACCAACTTCTTAACGAGGTGGTAATTAGACGATCAGCTCGTTATAACTTAACGAGGTGGTAATTAGACGATCATTGTTCTTAACGAGGAGCAGATGTGTAACCTGCTGACTACGTGAGCAGGTCAGCAAACAACCTGTCGGGACTTATTGGGTTCATCATCATCATTTTTCGACTGCGGTCGAGATCATGGATTTCACAACGCCACGCAAGACTTTCCGGCCCTTCATTGCCATCCCCAGTTCCTGTTTACTGATGCATGTGTCCCTAGGGATGACATCAGGGAACGACAGTTTTCTATACCTCTGGTCCGCCCTGAGGCAGGACTCCAGAGAAGAAGGGAAGATATAACCTCACTGTCAGCTCTGTAGCAGTGGCCGGCAAACTGTGTTCTTCTGGATCGGACTAGTGAAGAAACACGGGGAAGGTTGATGTATATTAGATTTGTCGATGTGGCTCTTCCAAGAGAGATTTTGCATTATTGGGTTAAGTCCAAAACCCCCTCCAAGAACCAGTCCGCGGGCATGTCCCGGGTTGGACCAGCAGAGGAAACAAAGTTCCCAGTCCACTCCCGGATTTCCGTCCAGTGTCAAGGCGCTCGCGGTAGCGTAGCTGGTCCCATCATGGGCCACTGTGGACGGACACAGCGCTAGAAGGCCAGGCCAGGCCCAACGCCTCTCTTCCTGGTATAGCTGCTCACGGGAGGGGCCGCCAGGCAGCGTTGGCTGTCGGCATGAGCAGCGCCTTCTTGTACGCGAGCTTTGCTGATGGTGTTGAAGCAGAAGCACACTGCAAATACATGCTTAATATATCTGCACCCACATTAAAGGTGGTAGTTATAATGGAGCAGTTTGACGTCATGACAGACAGACAGACAGACAGACAGACAGACAGACCGACAGGGTTTTATGAGCAGGAGGGCGCTTTGGATATCTTCTTCACTAACACGCACGATTGCACATTCACTCGTGCACTGTTCGCTCAAACCTCTCATTATCGTTATCACCGTTTTTAAATTATACACACAGAAAAATAATGGTGTTTAAATGGTTCTTCTTTATTTAGTGAATGGTTCTTCATGCTCCTCATATGGTGCAGAGAACCTTTTTAGAATTATTAGGGCATGGTTATTTATAGAACCATGCAGTCCTTCCAGCAAACCATGCAGTTTTGGTTCCAGTTGACACCATTATTTCTCTGTGTGTGTGTGTGTGTGTGTGTGTGTGTGTGTGTGTGTGTGTGTGTGTGTGTGTGTGTGTGTGTGTGTGTGTGTGTGTGTGTGTGTGTGTGTGCGAGAGAGAGAGAGAGATAACACAACTGGGCAGAGGGTTCGTGGACCCCGCTGGGGGTCCGACCTGCCTCACGGATGTGGACATAACGTCTCTCTGTTGATCACAACGTGTGTGTGTGTGTGTGTGTGTGTGTGTGTGTGTGTGAGACTAATAAAGTGAGGTATGTTGGTTGTAACAGTAAATATTTGTAGAGGACAGTAAAAAATAAGTGGGGTAAAAAAACACTGTTACGCGCACGCACACACACAGTACAGTACACACACCAGGAGCACATGTGCGCACAATTATGCATGCAACACACACACACACACACACACACACACACACACACACACACACACACACACACACACACACACACACACACACACACACACACACACACACACACACACACACACACACACACACACACACACACACACCTCTCTCTGTATGTCTTTCTCTCTCAGTGCTTCCATATGAGGTCATGTTATTTCAACACTGCATGTCGCTCTGCAAGGACACACTCACTCACACAGCGCACGTGCGTACTGTACACACACACGCGCGCGCGCACAGAACTGCAAGGAAACTGACCCGTAAGGGTCCATTTGGTTCCATGTGTACACACTCTGAGTTTGACCAGAATGGAACAGAGCCTTCATTAGCGTCATTAACCCTGACTCTGTTTGACCAGAATGGAACAGAGCCTTCATTAGCGTCATTAACCCTGACTCTGTTTGACCAGAATGGAACAGAGCCTTCATTAGCGTCATTAACCCTGACTCTGTTTGACCAGAATGGAACAGAGCCTTCATTAGTATCATTAACACTGACTCTGTTTGACCAGAATGGAACAGAGCCTTCATTAGTATCATTAACACTGACTCTGTTTGACCAGAATGGAACAGAGCCTTCATTAGTATCATTAACACTGACTCTGTTTGACCAGAATGGAACAGAGCCTTCATTAGTATCATTAACACTGACTCTGTTTGACCAGAATGGAACAGAGCCTTCATTAGTATCATTAACACTGACTCTGTTTGACCAGAATGGAACAGAGCCTTCATTAGCATCATTAACACTGACTCAATTTGACAATAAGTACTGTAATTAAATTATTTCAGCACCTGCACTTTACTTGAGTATTTGTACTTCTGGATACTTTTTGTTTTCCACGCACCAAACAATCTGTAATTTTCTCTATTATTGATATTTATTATTTCTGTGGAAAGTTTTTGGCTTTTTTTTGCATTGTATAAATTGTTAATCTGTCTTCATAAGCAAACACACCTGCAGCTGATTGCAGCGCACGCGCGCGCGCGCACGCACGCACGCACGCACGCACGCACGCACACACGCACACACGCACACACGCACACACGCACACACACACACACACACACACACACCACACCACCCCCCCCCCCCCCCCCCCCCCCCTCCGTGAACAAGGGTCCCAGGTCAATAGCATCAATCTACAATATATCAAAATAAACAATCTGTGTGTCTCTGTGCATCACAACAGCTGGAATGGCTTAGGGTCGACGACAGAGTACAGCATCTTGCAATGGGTCTGGTCCACAAGATTCGATACCACCAAGATACCCATGTACCTGTCTAAATACTTCCTTAATGTCAACGAAGTCCACACCCACAACACCAGAGGGAGTTCAACAAACCATGTGCAACCCAGATTCGGCACAAACAAGGGACTAAATTAATTTCGCTCCTATATGCCACAACAATGTAGAACGCCCTACCAACAGTCATTAAGACATGCAAATCCCTTGACTCCTTCAAAACCGCCCTCAAAGGGCACCTACGGACGGCTGCAATTTGAAACTGGCCCCCGTAAAATCTGAATCCCCCCCCCACTCCTTTTTCCCCTCACTGTATTTTTTTTCCCTTTTTACCTCCCCTATGATGATTTCCTGTTTTGACTATATAGTTGTGTATATTCGTACGTCTCTAATTGTTTTGATGAATTGAAAATGGTGGGCCCTATTGTAAACAAGTGTAATGCTTTATGGTGTCGTCCACTCACAGTTAACAGTTGTTGTATTGAGTTGTACTTGAAATGTACTGTAATTCTGCAAAGTGCAAACTGTTAATCGAGTACCACAGACGAATAACAGTCTAAGTCCACACTATTGATCCATAATGTATAAATGATAGATAAGGGTTCAGGACAACGAGGCCTTTTCGTGGAGGGGTCAGAATGACATTTGGACTTATACTGTTTTTCGTCTGTGGTACTCATCAAAAAACAGACACTAAGGTCTCGATGGGCAAGTACAGGACTACAGGTCATGTTGTACGTGCTCACAGGTCTTGCCCACAAAAAGTAGATTGTCCATTATAAAAATGAATTAAATGGTAAAATTTGAATTACTGTTCAATTTGATATTTCTTTTGTTTTTACTTCCTACTAGGGAATTCTGGGGCTGCGCAAAAAAAAAACGTCCCAACTCAATTTTTTAGGCCAAATATCTATACATACAGTAGCTATGAATATGACTATGGGTTCACACTAGTGATGCACCGAATATTCGACCGGAGAAAATATTCTGACAGAAAATGGCTAAAAATGTATTTTCGGACCATTCGGTTTCGGCCCGAATAGGCAGAAAATATATCACCGAATAGTGTATGCAATTAATGCATTCAAAAGAGCTGAATTTTTTTGTATGAACCCATAATGATTATTATTTAAGTTAAGTTTTGCCATAACCATTTATTTTGCCATAAATCAGGTAGCTTTAAGGTACGGCCATGACAGCAATGGTAAGAAAAACGATATATAATATTAATCATATTTGGATATTCGGTATTCGGTTTTCGGCCAACTGTTTCCTATATTCGGTATTCGGTTACGGCCAAGAATTTCCCTTTCGGTTCACACAGTAAAGTGTAGCAATAGTGTAAGACTGATCTCTCGTGTTGTGTTTATAAACGGTTGCGTCCTCCACTCAAACGCACACTTAACCCTGTTGAGCACATATAGGGTAGGGCAACTTGCAACCATACTCCACCTGGACAAAAGTGTTATTTACCTGCCGAGGGCAGGTGGGCAACCCTTAGGCTGAGCTCACACCTTTCATGCAATTCTCTGCTCGTTGGATGCTCGTTGGATGCTCGTTGGGTAGTGTCATGGCCGCCCAATGTATTACCAATGGGAGTCACGTGCTTTGACCCAACATTGTGTTGTATGAGGGGGAGGGGGGGCAGTCAACACACAGCCGAAAGCCATACAACCATATATCTATGCATACAACAGCTTGTAGGCGCAACATCCACCCAACGTCCACCCAACACAGAGGGTGGGGTTAACCACCAACCAATAGGAGAGAAGGGCTGTTTTGTATCCCAATGGGCGGAGTTTAGTTGTAGTCTCCTGAGCCCCGCAGAAAAGTCCGACTGGAGAGTGACAGAGCTTTTGAGAAATGATGATGTCACCGCTTATTAGCGCATATCATTTTTACTATAATTAGGTGAGAAATGCAGCTTGTGCCTGCATGGAAACTACACAGATATCTATCCAAGTGTTCATGTTTATATATCACTGTTAACAACTTTAAAACGTATTATGTTGCATCAACTGCAGTGAGCAAAGGCTCTGCTCTGCTGCATCCAATAATAAATATATCAGCCTACTAGTCCAGTGCGGACTATTTCATTTGCATTGGTGCCGAGTGCTAAGCACAACCGATTGTTTTAATTCAAAGTGGTATATATTCTGTGAAGTTTATATTTTCATTGGGTGTACAAGTCATGTTTTTAATATGCCTTTATCAAATGATATATAGAGAGATGGGTAGTGCCCAAGTCCTGTTAGCCATGCAGCCTATATGATCTGTGGTGCAGGCCTATACACTCTAATTTGTATTGGAGTGCGAAGCTTGAACAATAGGTTCATTGCGGACCGCTACGGATAAACTGTGGATATTAACCTACCAATAAGGACCCAGGCCAAATGCCATTGCGCAGTAGCCTACACCAACAAGTCTATGCGTGGTGTGTGCATAGCCGCATGTGAAACTATATCGTGCTGTATTTTGCTCTCCATTTCATGGTCATGGTCATGCGAGGAGAGAGAGAGAGAGAGGGTGCAGAGAGAGAGAGGTGTGAATGGAATCGCATCGTGCGTATATGGCACATCTCTCTCATGTTTAGGTAATTAAGGGCGCACCATTGAATGCATGTCACTGTGCCTACATGCTGACAATGTGCGCGCGTGAACTTGTATTAGCCAGCCTACACATTATAACGTGACATTTATTATACAGCTCGAAAATATAGCCACTCTACAAGCTCACAACTTGTTACTTCTATAGGTCTGACTCTGCTATTAATTTATGTGCAGGACTTGCCAAGTCGCCAGAGCAATGGTAAAGTGTCTATCATTTTTAAATTGAGAAAAGTCGAGAGTCGGGATTTTGCACATAGTGTGACATGCTGACAGACAATGAAAGAAACATGTTCCACTTCCACTCACAATTTAGGTGGCTTTTAAAATGCGGTACTTATTCCTTCATTAAAAAATATGATTGGCACCTCATAAGTGTAAATATAAAAGCAAGTATAATATAGCCTACAATATTGAAACCTGCTACTGCAGTGATTTTATCCTGTGTTCAATGCGTTTCTGCGTTTGGGTGTGGACATGATGATGATGATGAAATGACGCACGGCTGTCTCCAGTCATTTCAACAATCAGTACCAGATTTAAAGGCACTGATTCTGTGTGTTGGCTTGTTCAGAAGAGGATGACGTCTTTCGAAGAAAGTTTGATTCATTTAGCAAGCCAGTGCCCCATTCTGTATGTAAAAAGCCATCCGTTTTATTATGACAGTGTACAACTCCACATATCGCCGTATTGGTCACCAAAAACTACACGCAGATAAACGTGGGTCTGTTGTTTTCCGCATTCCGCTCTAGCGCACCGCCCACTTCCCGCAAAACCTTGTGGGAAATGGATGCATCTAGGGAGGGACGGCCATGACACTACCCAACGAGCATCCAACGAGCATCCAACGAGCAGAGAATTGCATGAAAGGTGTGAGCTCAGCCCCAGCGTCAACACCTCAGTGGTGGAAAGTAACTAAGTGCTTTTACTTAAGTACAATTTTGAGGTATTTGTACTTTACTTGAGTATTTCCAATTTCCAGCACTTTTACTTCAACTCCACTACATCTCGGAGCCAACATTTTTACTTTTACTTCACTACAATTATTTGAAAATGTTAGTTACTAGTTACTTTGGAGATTTTAATTTTGATTAGAAAACATACATTAACCACTTCAACGCTATACATTTTGGCAATTTCGAAAATAGCCGATCTACAAGCTCACAATGCGACGCATTGTGAGCTTGTAGATCGGCTATTTTCAATAGATTTTGTACACATTTTGAACTTGTGAAATGGGACATTCTGCAATATAGGTACTTTTACTTTTAGTACTTTAAGTACATTTTGATGCTGATACTTTTGTACTTTTACTCAAGTACATTTTCAATTCCGTACTTTTACTTGTAACAAAGTACTTCTGAATTGCAGTATTGGTACTTTTACTTAAGTAAAACAATTGAGTACGTTTTCCACCACTGGAACACCTGTACACATAATCATTATCGTACAGGCCTATAATTATCTTACCAGGTGCATTAGAGCAGCTATTAGTACAGTATTATAGATAGTTATAGAAAACAGTTATAATGTAAATCTTACCAGGGTTTCTCTGTGCATTAGAGCAGCTATTAGTACAGTATTATAGATAGTTATAGAAAACAGTTATAATGTAAATCTTACCAGGGTTTCTCTGTGCATTAGAGCAGCTATTAGTACAGTATTATAGATAGTTATAGAAAACATAGTTATAGTTTAAATCTTACCAGGGTTTCTCTGTGCATTAGAGCAGCTATTAGTACAGTATTATAGATAGTTATAGAAAACATAGTTATAATTTAAATCTTACCAGGGTTTCTCTGTGCATTAGAGCAGCTATTAGTACAGTATTATAGATAGTTATAGAAAACATAGTTATAGTTTAAATCTTACCAGGGTTTCTCTGTGCATTAGAGCAGCTATTAGTACAGTATTATAGATAGTTATAGAAAACATAGTTATAGTTTAAATCTTACCAGGGTTTCTCTGTGCATTAGAGCAGCTATTAGTACAGTATTATAGATAGTTATAGAAAACATAGTTATAATTTAAATCTTACCAGGGTTTCTCTGTGCATTAGAGCAGCTATTAGTACAGTATTATAGATAGTTATAGAAAACATAGTTATAGTTTAAATCTTACCAGGGTTTCTCTGTGCATTAGAGCAGCTATTAGTACAGTATTATAGATAGTTATAGAAAACATAGTTATAGTTTAAATCTTACCAGGGTTTCTCTGTGCATTAGAGCAGCTATTAGTACAGTATTATAGATAAAGTTATATAAAACATAGTTATAATGTAAATCTTACCAGGGTTTCTCTGTGCATTAGAGCAGCTATTAGTACAGTATTATAGATAGTTATAGAAAACATAGTTATAGTTTAAATCTTACCAGGGTTTCTCTGGGCATTAGAGCAGCTATTAGTACAGTATTATATAAAACATAGTTATAATGTAAATCTTACCAGGGTTTCTCTGTGCATTAGAGCAGCTATTAGTACAGTATTATATAAAACAGTTATAATTTAAATCTTACCAGGGTTTCTCTGTGCATTAGAGCAGCTATTAGTACAGTATTATAGATAGTTATAGAAAACAGTTATAATGTAAATCTTACCAGGGTTTCTCTGTGCATTAGAGCAGCTATTAGTACAGTATTATAGATAGTTATAGAAAACAGTTATAATGTAAATCTTACCAGGGTTTCTCTGTGCATTAGAGCAGCTATTAGTACAGTATTATAGATAGTTATAGAAAACATAGTTATAGTTTAAATCTTACCAGGGTTTCTCTGTGCATTAGAGCAGCTATTAGTACAGTATTATAGATAGTTATAGAAAACATAGTTATAATTTAAATCTTACCAGGGTTTCTCTGTGCATTAGAGCAGCTATTAGTACAGTATTATAGATAGTTATAGAAAACATAGTTATAGTTTAAATCTTACCAGGGTTTCTCTGTGCATTAGAGCAGCTATTAGTACAGTATTATAGATAAAGTTATATAAAACATAGTTATAATGTAAATCTTACCAGGGTTTCTCTGTGCATTAGAGCAGCTATTAGTACAGTATTATATAAAACATAGTTATAATTTAAATCTTACCAGGGATTCTCTGGGCACCACAGCAGCTATTAGTACAGTATTATATAAAACATAGTTATAATGTAAATCTTACCAGGGTTTCTCTGTGCATTAGAGCAGCTATTAGTACAGTATTATATAAAACAGTTATAATTTAAATCTTACCAGGGTTTCTCTGTGCATTAGAGCAGCTATTAGTACAGTATTATATAAAACATAGTTATAATTTAAATCTTACCAGGGATTCTCTGTGCATTAGAGCAGCTATTAGTACAGTATTATATAAAACATAGTTGTAATTTAAATCTTACCAGGGTTTCTCTGTGCATTAGAGCAGCTATTAGTACAGTATTATATAAAACATAGTTATAATTTAAATCTTACCAGGGTTTCTCTGTGCATTAGAGCAGCTATTAGTACAGTATTATATAAAACATAGTTATAGTTTAAATCTTACCAGGGTTTCTCTGTGCATTAGAGCAGCTATTAGTACAGTATTATATAAAACATAGTTATAATTTAAATCTTACCAGGGATTCTCTGTGCATTAGAGCAGCTATTAGTACAGTATTATATAAAACATAGTTATAATTTAAATCTTACCAGGGATTCTCTGGGCACCACAGCAGCTATTAGTACAGTATTATATAAAACATAGTTATAGTTTAAATCTTACCAGGGTTTCTCTGTGCATTAGAGCAGCTATTAGTACAGTATTATATAAAACATAGTTATAGTTTAAATCTTACCAGGGTTTCTCTGTGCATTAGAGCAGCTATTAGTACAGTATTATATAAAACATAGTTATAATTTAAATCTTACCAGGGATTCTCTGGGCACCACAGCAGCTATTAGTACAGTATTATATAAAACATAGTTATAATTTAAATCTTACCAGGGATTCTCTGGGCACCACAGCAGCTCAACATCAACAGCAACACAGCGAAGTGGAAAGCCCACATGTTGAACAGATTGTTAAAATACACTAAACCTGACTCTAATAGACACCCTCAATTAGTCTGTGTAGTGTGTGTGCGTCCGTGCACGTCCGTGTGCATGTGTGTTTATAGGTGTGCAGCAGTGTGTGTGTGTGTGTCTGTATATGTGTGTGTGTGCTAGGTAAACATGTGTGTGAGAGAGAGTGAAGCCAGAACAACTTCTCAGCAGAGACTAGTTCAGCTACAAAGTCACTGCAGCTCAAAATACAGCTTTTTATACACACGCACACACACAGACACACACATAATGCTGGAGGCGGGATCTAATCTCTCTCTCTCTCTCTCCATCTCTCTCTCTGTATGTGTGTGTTTCAAGGTTTTTTCTTTTCTCTTTTCTTCCCTACCTCCTTTCCAGACAGCCAGACAGACAGACAGACAGACAGACAGGCTGGCATGACTCACGTCACTCAGGTCTTCAAGATACTCGTTAAAACAGGGATGGCGTGCTGGGCGCAGTCGGTATAGCGGTGTCGCCTCACAGTTAGGAGATCCTGGATTTGAATCCCGCTCGGGATGCTGTGGCGTGCTGGGGGGCGTGTTCTCTCCTCCACGTCATCAGTGCCCATACCCTAAGTGGAGTTGGAAAAGGGGCCTTTCTGAGTGGAGTTTGTATGTTCTCCCCGTGTCCCCTAGGGTAGGTACCCTCACATGTTCTCCCTCTGTCCCCTAGCGTAGGTAACCTCACATGTTCTCCCCGTGTCCCCTAGGGTAGGTAACCTCACATGTTCTCCCCGTGTCCCCTAGGGTAGGTAACCTCACATGTTCTCCCCGTGTCCCCTAGGGTAGGTAACCTCACATGTTCTCCCCGTGTCCCCTAGCGTAGGTACCCTCACAAAAAACATGCAGTAATCCTGGTCTCTAAACTGCCTCCCTCTGGCTAGCCAGGGCGCCTGATGGAGGGGAAAGGAACTTGTTGGAACGTTTTCCTTCCACACGTTACGTCCAAACAGAGAAACTCCCCCGTCAGGTGAAAATAAGTGGATAAATGGTGCATTTATATACCACCTTTATCCAAGGCACTTCACACACACACACACACACACACACACACACACACACACACACACACACACACACACACACACACACACACACACACACACACACACACACACACACACACACACACACACACACACACACACACACACACACACACACACACACACACACAC
Source organism: Electrona antarctica (assembly GCF_951216825.1). Taxonomy (NCBI): domain Eukaryota; kingdom Metazoa; phylum Chordata; class Actinopteri; order Myctophiformes; family Myctophidae; genus Electrona; species Electrona antarctica. Next base: position 2,674,702 of record NC_136803.1, on the reverse strand, counting down.
ACACACACACGGTACCGACCTGCACATCGGAAGCAGTTGGGGGTTCAGACTTCAGGACACTTTGGGCCAGATTCACAACGGCGTTTACACTCATATTGTGAGCGTACGGACATTTACGAGCATTCCCCCCGTTACGTGTGAAATTCATCATTTGAATTATATCCCGACAATGACCACCTAGCCAGATATTATCCCGCTTATTACATGGCTACCTAACAAATTAATAACTCGACGCAAAACACAACAAAAAAAGTATTCCAAGTTCACGCTGGCTGCGTCTTGCCAGCTGCAGGGCTGGAGCACTGTCGGGAAAACAAGTTAGTGAGTTGATCAAATAGAATCCATTTCCGGGTCCTGCTTCGTCTATTTCTCGCTCAAATGTTTTCAAAAACATTTTTGAGAGCAATGTTTAGCTGTAAATGACATTGTGTGTCACTAGCGTGTGTGTGTTTACATGGCTGTCATGTTGGAAACAGCAGTAAATCAAGCGGGGCGCAGCTGGTGCTCAGAGGGTTTGATTAGGCAGCGGTGTGTTATAGAGCGGAGCGGTCCGTTATCAACACATAACTCACCGCTGAATTCAGCGATTGACCAATCAGAATCAAGCGTTCAACCAAGCCATGTAAAAAAGCTGAGTATTGCTCAGCTTGCGCTTGTATATGCCTGCATTCTATGGTTCACAAACATGACGGTCTGACAGACAGACAGCAGCTGCTGTCAGGCTAATTATATAAAAAAAAATAGAAGTCCACATTATTTAATGGCATCAGCGTGTGTGCTAGTCGGCCAGTCAAAGTCTTAAGCCAGCTCACCTCTCCAGCGCCTCCTCCAAAGATTATGCACGCCGCGCTGCCGGCTTGTGTACAATGTTTACATAGTAGTCTTTAGTCTCCAGCACGTTTCAACATGTCACCTTTCAACACACACACACACAAGTATACGCAGCATGTGCACAATACTACACTCAGCAAGTACACACACACTTGTATACACGCAGCCACGCAGCCACACACACACACACACACACACACACACACACACACACACACACACACACACACACACACACACACACACACACACACACACACACACACACACACACACACACACACACACACACACACACACACACACACACACACACACACACACACACACACACACACGATAATCGGAACACTACTGGCAGTGGATGAGAAATGGAAAATAAATGGTAAATGGTGCATTTATACAACGCCTTTATCCAAGGCGCTTTACATAGATTGTGCATTACATTCACCCATTCACACACACATTCACACACCGATTGCAGCGGAAGCCATGCAAGGTACCAACCAGCACATCAGGAGCAATTTGGGGTTCAGTGTCTTGCTCAAGGACACTTCGACATGTAGACAGGAGGAGCCGGGATTCGAACCGCCGTCCCATGGATCATTGGACGACCTGCTCTACCTCCTGAGCCACAGTCGCCCACAGACTACACAGCCAGCCAGAGCAGCACCCATGCATGCCACTGGATGAAGATGGAAAAGAAACAGCAACAACAACCGCAGACGAGGTTTGTGCGAGTCGAGACTATTTATGACAACATGAGACATTTGGGGAAAATGGAGCTTGCAATCCAGTGGTGTCACTGAAGTGTCAACAATAATCCATTCAGTAATGCAGGTGACCACAGATGGCAACAGGGAGGAGTTTGACATCTTGGCTGGGGTACTGCAAGGGGACAGCCTAGCTCCCTTCCATCTAGTCTAGCTCCCTTCCATCCAGTCTAGCTCCCTTCCATCCAGTCTAGCTCCCCTTCCATCCAGTCTAGCTCCAGGCCATCAGTGGACAAGTTTGATCTCCGGCTGAGAATGCCAAGGAAACTGACGTTATTACCTGTGACGTCCCATTGGAGCATTACCTCATGACAAGAACAGGAGGCACTGCTCTGATGGAAGTCAAGGACTTCAAGTACCTGATGGGCTCATGGGTCAACTCAACGGAGCAAGATCTTAACCCATTTTGGGCGGGAACCCCTTTTGGTGTTTTAAACATTGTTATAATTTAGCTATTGAAAAATAGCAGATCTACAAGCTCATAGCGCGCCACGTCAGGCCTAAATGGTTAAAGTGAGGAAGGCACTTGCATGGAGGGCCTTGAACGGCATGGCCAGTGTATGGATCTCCAACTTCCCCCGTCAAACTAAACTCAGCTTATTCTATCCAACGGTAGAGTCTGTTCTCCTGTACGGCAGTGAATATACTGGGCCCTGAAGCCAACCCTTCAGAAGCCTCTAAAGGGGTGCTACACCAGAATGCTGCTGTGTGTACTGTGCAGTACTACTTATCAGCCGAGGACGACCTATGAGAAGCCTAAACCGAGAGAATAGCAGATCTACAAGCCGAAAAGCTGTGGGCTGGTAGATCTGCCAGTTTTTGCATGACACGAGCGCTCAACAAAGTGTATCTCTAATGCTTTAAGTTTAACCCTCCTTACTAGTACACACACACACACACACACACACACACACACAGTAGAGACACAGAGGTCTCTTTGTCTTCAGCTGCAGAAGTGCTCACACACTAACATCCATGGAACCAAATTGACCCGGTCTCCTGGAAGGGGGTGGGTGCGTTTGTAGAACCTACGTGTGCAATGTGCATTCTTACTCTAATCCACTGCAATTATAAAACAATGAGAGAGAGAGAGAGAGAGAGAGAGAGAGAGATTTGTTTTTAGATGTGTTGAATCTAGAGCGCTCGTTTTGTGTGAAGCCACGTCCTGCTGGCTGCCTCCTGCATTACGGACGGTATGTGACTTTTAGAAACAGGTGGTACACTTAAGAGTACAGGACTGTAGCGATTTGCTTCCAAACTCTCAAACTCTGACACCTACAAAAATAATCACCTGCACGGAATGTCTTGAGAAAGTACAGGTCATAATCATAACATGTCTAACGCTATGGCATTAATTATGACCAAAAACAAACCAAGAATGACTTTACTTACCTCTGGACTTCATTCATAACGGCCTGAAGACTAAACAAGGCGATTCTGCCAACCATAAGGTTTTCTTTTTGAGCGAATATGCGAACGAAAATAAAAGCCATGGGCTGGTTGGCCGACGAGGCTTTCTATGGCAACCAGCAACACTGGATATTAAATAAGAACATAATGTTGGATGCATTTTATCCAAACACAATAAAGCTTCGGGTGTGACTTTGACACTGCAGCTGTTCAGCCTGTCAATCAGTGGGAACGCAGCGGACATCAAAGGCAGAGGCTCAGCTGCAATAAATTAATTAAATAGCGAATTAATGACTGATCGAGTCCCGATGGCTGTAATAAAAGAAACAAAAAGGAAAAGGAAAGAACCGTCCTTGACAATATAACCAATCCTACCGTTTGAATTCTGTGCACACCACACATGGAGAAAATATTACATAATTTTTTTTTTAATGATATAAAGAAAAGTGTTACACGTTATTTCCGTCACTTATCCCGGAGACCAGGACCTAAAATTAGCTTATATGAACCTCAATGATGAACCTTTATTATTATTAAAATGTAAAATATAGAATCAGACCATTTAAATGTCATTACAATGTATAGTCAGAGTGTATCACATAGCCTAGTGTAGGCTGTTTAACCAAACAAACATAACATTATTTGTTTCATACTGAAATTGGAAAAAGAAGAAGGAAAAAAAACACTCTAGGCATGTCTGTCTGTCTGTCATTACTATGCAGGGTGTTTAGGACGGTGTGTTGAATGATGACACACACACACACACACACACACACACACACACACACACACACACACACACACACACACTTCAAAAACACGTGTTTTTTTTCCAGATTTAACCTTTTTATGTTTTTGTCATTATTTTGTTTGCTAATCTGTATTTTCACAACTTTATTTAAATGTAGGCTATCATATATTTGATCTTTTTATTATTATGGTTTTGTGAGTGGCATGCTAGCCACTCCAGCTATGTCCATGTCCCCATCTAAATGAGTACGGCAATAGCGTTGGTTGACCACCAAGTGTCACTGTTGAGCAGCCTAACACACACACACACACACACACACACCCACACACACACACACACACAGGCTGATTGTAGGGAGAGACAGAGGTGTGCATGTGTGCGTGTGTATGCGTGTGTGCGCGTGCATGACCTAGCATGACCTCTGGCGTAGGGATTGGAATTGCGATGAGTGCAGTAAGCCCCGCCCCTGTCAACAGGTTGTCATGCCGACCTGTTTGAGTGACAGCTGGAATAAGGCGACGACAAGGGCAGCTTTTTACTGTTAAAGGAGTGGTTCTCAACCTGTGGTCCGGGGGCTAAATATTGTAAATCTAAGTTTCCACTACTAGCACACACACCCACACGTGCACACACACCCCCCCCCCCCCCCCCCCCCCCCACACACACACACACACACACACACACACACACACAAAACAACAACACAGCTTCGTTCCAAAATAACATTTTTACTTAGAAATAAAAAAGGGAAATCATTGCATTGATTTAGTTTTTGCTTGTTTTTTTGGGGGTGGGACTCACAACAACATAAACAATGAACATAAACACACTTTACAATAGCTAGTACTATAGCCTACTACCCAGCAGTTTGCTGACTTCATTGGTTGATCAAAGAAACGTCTCTCTAGGTCTTAAAACAATAAATAAACATGAAACAATACATTACATATAATTACAGTAACATCTACACTAGCAGATCATATTGTTTGTCAATAAACAACGAGAACAAACCCAGTTGAATACTGTACATTATGAATTATGTGGTTTCTCCGACTCATAATTATTTGAGTTCATAAATATCGCTTCTGATAAACTTGAGTTCCATTAAACCAGGGTTCCCCAATTCATTTTCCTCAAGGGCCATATTTTGACTAGGGAACCAGGCTGGGGGCCGAGTCCGCATGCGCGAAAAATTGGGTTTTTTATTTTTTCATTCGTTAATTAAAAATGGTTCTCAACCAGTGGTCCGGGGACCACCAGTGGTCCTTGAGGGGGTGCCCAGTTTGACATGCATAGGCTACTGACCCTCTTTTAATGCCATTTATATCTGTTTTTTTAAATTCTTCCAGGGGCCACAAGGGGGCGCTCTGCGGGCCGCAAATGGCCCGCGGGCCGCCTATTGGGGAACCCTGCACTAAACGGAGCATAGCCGTGAAAGCCCATTCATTTTTTTCTCATAGATTTCCAGAGAGGGAGGGAGACCCACACACTGTCACTCGCTGGTTCAAGAGCTTTTTATTTAATGTCACATACAACGTTTCGGTCTTTCGACCTTCCTCGGGCATGTCTGAGGAAGGTCGAAAGACCGAATCGTTGTATGTGACATTAAATAAAAAAGCTCTTGAACCAGCAAGTGACAGTGTGCGGGTCTCCCTCCCTCTCTACGTGTCTGCAGTCTGCTGCTTTGTCGCCGACGCACCTGTTGTCATAATAGTAAGTCGAGTGTGCGGAGGTCTTCCCTTCAAAAAACTCATAGATTTCCACAAAAAGCAAGGCTTTTGCACACCTACAAACGGCAGGTGCGTAGGAGAAGGACAACCAAGTGCCCGACGTCATGCAAAAACATGTTTCGACCGCGTAGGCCAAAACATTGCTGGTTCCCAATTAAATATCTTCCCTGCATTTGAAGACAGTGTGCGGGTGTTTCTTCTTTTCCATAGAGATTTCCGATTTATTTTATATAATTTTCACGAGGCTCCTGATGAATCATGAACATATTAAAAAATATATTAAATATAAAATATATTAAAAATCTCTATGGGAAAAAATGAATGAGCTTTCTATACAGTGGGACCACAACATGGTGCTCCTTAGGACCCTGCAGCATTCCATTTGTGAACGGCTCTTCCGTTCACAAATGGAGGCGTCGCCAAAAAGCAGTGGAGGAATTCTTACTCGAGTAAAAGTGCCGACATCACATACAGTAGAGGAAATACTCAGTTACAAGTGATGGTATTGGCATTCAAATGTACCTATCAACAGTAAATAAAAGTACACATTATGCAGAGTGTTCCCGTGAAAAGTTTTACATTTTCAGAGAAGGATGAATACATAACGTTCTAAAATAGCAGATCTACAAACTCACAAGGCCCCATGACATGGCAGGCTGTGAGTTTGTAGATCTGCTGGTAACCATACGCAGCAAATGCACGTTGAAGGGAAACTTCATTAGTTTGGAACCTGGGACCGTTCGGACCACAGATAAACACTGTTGGAACTGGTCCATTCATTCACCTCCAACAGACAAAAGATGGTCATATATTTATGAAGGAGTCATTCAGATAATATCATAATTTATGAATGAGGTATTACATAAAATAATATAAGCCTGTATTTGGATGGATGGATGGGTAAGTAAGTAAATAAATAACATTAATTCATTCATTAAATGCATAAATGAATGCATTAATATGCAAACCACCTGAAGGTGACTGAATGGACACATTTCCATTATTTGTGGTTCAAATCATCTAAACATAATTGCCCAGGTAAAAAAAAAGAAAAATACAATTAAAAAAAAAACACAAAACAAAAAAAATCCTGTTTAAGTGAAATAAATATATGTAAACATTCATTACAATCACACGTGTGTGTGTGTGTGTGTGTGTGTGTGTGTGTGTGTGTGTGTGTGTGTGTGTGTGCGCGTGCATGTGTTTGTACTGAGTAAACAGCTGGAGATGAAAGACAAGATGAAGAATGATACGGAATAATTTGATGACCGGCAGACGGGCAGACTAAAGAATTGGGGCTCCATTTTCGTCAACGCTAATTTGCTAAACCCCTTATCCCTAAACTTCTTGGCCTTTTTTTTTTTACTATTTTGCAAAACATTTGTGAATAGTTAAAATGGCCAGTCTACAAGCTCACAACGTGTCAATGTAGATTGGCTAGTTGAACTATTCAAAAATGTTTTTCAAAATAGTAAAAAAAAGGCAAATAAGTTTAGGGATAAGGGGTTTAGCTGTGACGAAAATGGAGCCCTATGTCTCTTCAGCAAAAATAGCAGATCTGCTATTGCTGTTCTACTATCAACGTTTCCCCCAGAATAGGGTTGCTGAGGTTCAAGTGGTTGAACACCAAGTGGAAAACAGATATTGTCTCCAGTTTTCCTTTGTGACATACTGGGTCTTAGAGGGAGAGATTCACATATCGGCGGTATATTCACGTATAGCGCAAAAGTTCTAAAAATGAACAACGTAACTCAGGTGGTGCCAGCATAGATGATAAAGTTATAGAGCACCGAAGTCTGACATCAATATCGCTAGGGGGCGCTAAGTCCACGGGTTCATGTACTTTTTATTTGCATTGTAATCCCCATAGGGGGGATTTTAGATCGCCTCAGGAGGACTGTGTTTGAAAAATACACAAATCATCCTGGAACCAGGGGATGAGCGAGTGACGTCAGGACTTCCATGAACCAGGGGATGAGCGAGTGACATCAGGACTTCGGCGCTCGATTTACAGGGGTGACCTGAGACACAAATATTCCTATAGCACCTCCTACTGGCCGATGACCCGGTCATCATATTCCTATAGCACCTCTCATACCGTCCGATGACCCGGTCATCAACCTATAGCACCTCTCCTAATGTCCGATGACCCGGTCATCAGACAGTAGGAGAACAGGGGTGACCTATAGCACCTCTCCTACCGTCCGATGACCCAGTCATCATATTCCTATAGCACCTCTCCTACCGTCCGATGACCCAGTCATCATATTCCTATAGCACCTCTCCTACCGTCCGATGACCCAGTCATCATATTCCTATAGCACCTCTCCTACTGTCCGATGACCCGGTCATCAAATTGTCGTCTCAGGAACGTGACAAAAACCAAACAATCTCCGTGAATTCAAGGCGTCATGGGGTGTGTACGTAATTGATATAAAATAAGCCATGTGTTGGGTGAACTGCTCCTTTAAAGAGAATAAATAACAAATAACATTACCGAAGCACACAAACGTATTTACATCAACCAGGAAGTGAATCCACGAAAAGGTCACTTCCGGTAACCATGGTAACATATATCAAAGATAATAAACAAAAAAGAGGGATAGAGGGAGAGAGAGAGACAGCGAGAGAGAGAGAGAGAGAGAGAGAGAGAGAGAGCGAGAGAGAAAACGAGAAGACAAGAGAAAACCTATCCCGTCCGACAATTCAACTTCAGTCTGTGAGTTGTTTACAATCACCACGGTAACTGAATCGCCACGGCAACAGAAGAGCTTCCATCCTTTCTCCCATCATGGAGTACACAATCTGAAAACACACACACACACACACAGTCACACACAGTCACACACACACACACACACACACACACACACACACACACACACACACACACACACACACACACACACACACACACACACACACACACACACACACACACACACACACACACACACACACACACACACACACACACAGAATTCCTTTGTACAGACGTACAGACATTCCTTTGTTTATAGGTAGATATTCTAAAATTCATTCTAAGAGTTGTCTGACTGAAGTGTAGTTTATGATACTCTGTCAGCTATGGGACTCTGTGTAGCTTATCAGATGTTCTGTCTACTGTACGTAACTCTGTATTTTATTATTCTGTCAGCTATGTGACTCTGTATTTTATGATATATATTCTGTCAGCTATGTGACTCTGTGTGTTTTATGATATATATTCTGTCAGCTATGTGACTCTGTGTTTTATGATATATATTCTGTCGGCTATGTGACTCTGTGTAATGTATGATATCGAGTTACATTGTGTAACCTCTGTTCTTGGCAGAAGTGGCTATTCCTTATTTCTAAAAACCTATAATTTTGACATATTTAAAACATGAACGTGCGTCTCACCAAACAGCTGGTCCGATCTGTGTTGCCTGTGTGTGTGCGTGTGTGTGCGTGCATGCGTGCGTGCGTGCGTGCGTGTGTGTGTACCTCAAGGTTGTCTGTTGGACTCCCGCTATGTGGTGGAACTCCGTCGTCGTTCCATGGACCTGTGGGCGTGGCAACAGAACCGGATGAGAAACGGAACTCCTTCTAAGGCCTGACTCACACGTGCACAACAGATTGATGTATAGCTGATGCATGAGACTTGTTTACTGATGCAAGCTCGCAATGCATTTCCAATGGGAGTCACATGGTTTGACACAACATTTGTGTTGTATGAGGGGGAGGGGGGATCAGTCGAAACACAGCCGAAAGCCGTACAACAAAAATGTGTCAAAACCATGTGACTTCCATTGGAAATGCATTGGGGCGGCCATGACACCTAACCCTTTGTTTACATCTAGCATCCAACAATGTTTATGCTAGATGTAAAGGTGTGAGTGAGGCCTTACCGTTCTCAAGGAATCTCAGAACTCTGAGGGCAGTATTATGTGTGTCTTAAGTACCAGGTCTTATTACTTAACTTAAGACCTGGAGGCGTGACCAATGCTGTTTGGCCACTCAGAATAGCCAAATGGCATTGATCACGCCTCCAGGTCTTAAGTTAAGTAATAAGACCTGGTACTTAAGACACGCATAATACTGCCCTGAGAGTGTACAAATGTGTACACTGTAAGCTTCCATTGTTTCCATTTGTACACTCTCAGAGTTACAGACCCGTAAGGGTCCATTTGGTTCCATGTGTATACTCTCAGAGTTACAGACCCGTAAGGGTCCATTTGGTTCCATGTGTATACTCTCAGAGTTACAGACCCGTAAGGGTCCATTTGGTTCCATGTGTATACTCTCAGAGTTACAGACCCGTAAGGGTCCATTTGGTTCCATGTGTATACTCTCAGAGTTACAGACCCGTAAGGGTCCATTTGGCAGAGTATTGGACTCGAGACTCGATGACTCGACTCGAGTACGACTCGAGTCATTGATTTGACGACTTGCAACTCGACTTGGACTTAAGGGTAAAAACTTGAGATTCGACTTGACTTGGAAGACAATGACTCCAGACTCGACTCGACTTGAGACAAGCTGACTCGGACACCACCATCAAGTGTCACTGTTGTGCAGCCTAACACACAGAGGCCAGGGAGGAGAGCTTGTACAGTACAGTACAGTACAGTACAGTACAGTACAGTACAGTACTCGACTCGACAATCTTGTGACTCGACCCGACTTGACTTGACATAACCTTGTGACTCGACCCGACTTGACTCGACAACCTTGTGACTCGACCCGACTTGACATAACCTTGTGACTCGACTTGACTTGACTTGCCCACAACAGAAAAACTTGAGACTTGCTTGAGACTTGGACCAAATGACTTGCTACTCGACTCGGACTCGGATCGGAGGGACTCGTGCAATTGTCTGCCATTTGGTTCCATGTGTATTCTCTCAGAGTTACAGACCTGTAAGGGTCCATTTGGTTCCATGTGTACACTCTTAGAGTTACAGACCCGTAAGGGTCCATTTGGTTCCATGTGTACACTCTCAGAGTTACAGACCCGTAAGGGTCCATTTGGTTCCATGTGTATTCTCTCAGAGTTACAGACCTGTAAGGGTCCATTTGGTTCCATGTGTACACTCTTAGAGTTACAGACCCGTAAGGGTCCATTTGGTTCCATGTGTACACTCTCAGAGTTACAGACCCGTAAGGGTCCATTTGGTTCCATGTGTATACTCTGAGAGTTACAGACCCGTAAGGGTCCATTTGGTTCCATGTGTATACTCTCAGAGTTACAGACCCGTAAGGGTCCATTTGGTTCCATGTGTACACTCTTAGGTCCTCATTCACAAAGGAGAAATACGCCAGAGCGTAACGGAAGCGTAAACAGATACTTAAAGGTAGCGTATTTATCGGTCCGATCACGCTGCGATTTGCTCCCGTCTTATTCAGGGAAGCTGGTGTAATCACTTCATTTGTGCGGATCGGCGAGTGTAGCCTTTCCGCATTTTTCCA
>NC_136803.1:2633721-2663556 GCF_951216825.1 Electrona antarctica | reverse complement strand
TACAGACCCGTAAGGGTCCATTTGGTTCCATGTGTATTCTCTCAGAGTTACAGACCTGTAAGGGTCCATTTGGTTCCATGTGTACACTCTTAGAGTTACAGACCCGTAAGGGTCCATTTGGTTCCATGTGTATTCTCTCAGAGTTACAGACACGTACGGGTCCATTTGGTTCCATGTGTACACTCTCAGAGTTACAGACACGTACGGGTCCATTTGGTTCCTGACTATCGATAATTTTGCTGGGGACCCCCTGGAACCCCCAAGGAGCCCTGGGGGTCCCCTGGGGGTCCCCGGACCCCACTTTGAGAAGCGCTGGTAGATGGATGAATGTTTTATAAGCTGATAAATGTCACTCTCTGCGGGATGGGAAAATATCTGCTATCTAATCTGTCTGAGCCAATCAGAGCACAGCGCTGACTCACAGCAATCGGTTCACCTCAAATGAACCAACCCTTACTTACCTACCCCACACACACACACACACACACACACACACACACACACACACACACACACACACACACACACACACACACACACACACACACACACACACACACACACACACACACACACACACACACACACACACACACACACACACACACAGTAATCTGACTGATTGTTAATGATCAGGAGGTTCAGCGAGCCCCTCTAGCCTAGCGGTATACGGTGGCCATTCGTCCGGATTTTGATCGACGCCGTCTTCCGACTTGCGCCCGCCTCTGGCCGGACTTATACGATATTTATTTATATAATAAACACAGACAAATGTGTCTGACGCAAAGACTTGGTCTTGTGTTTTACACACCATTATAATGTTCTTATTTTGATCATAAGACCCAATTACTGAACGCCATGTCTCAAGGTCTTTCCTCCCAAATATGTACTAAAGGGCTATGACCCTTTTTCACGATGACACTATGGCATGTTAGGAGTCCAACTAGTAGTGGGTCTCAAATGTTTCATTTTCAAGGACCCCTTTAACTCTATCTTAGAGTGTTTAAATTAATTAAAGTTAACATTCCGTCCATTCGGTTTTGGGTACTTGTTGCGGGTCTTTTTGAGTATGAAGTTGGTCAAAATGGACCCGTGAAGACCTCTAGTGTCAAATGGAAATATGGTCCTCAGGAGGAGAGACAGGGAGTTCCCGTGACTGACTGGAGTGGATTATATCTGGAGTGGACTCCCACTGGGAGGGGAGGAGACCCCCTGGCAGACTGAAGACCAGGTGGATTATATCTCCCACTGGACAACAAACATGCTGACTGTAGTAATGTAGGCCTATACATGCACATTATTTACTCACACGTGAGTTTGTCGGATGTAGTCGGCAAGATACTGATCTCTGGTGTGAGACTCTATGACCTTTAACCTGTGTTGTAACTCCTATTGAGAGAGAGAGAGAGAGAGAGAGAGAGAGAGAGAGAGAGAGAAATATCAATATAATGAATACAATGGAAACAATATAACAGAAGAGAGTGAATGATCATAATCCGCCTGTCTGTCTCACCTCAGGGGTCATGGGATCATGTCTGTCTGCTCCAGCAGGGGGCAGTGTGCTGAAGTAGGGTGGGAGGTCGACGTCGAGGCGACGGTAGTACCCAGGGGGCTCGTCGTCATAGCGATGGTAGCCGCTGTCCCCCTGGAAGGCGGGATTGAACTTCCCACCTCTGTCCAGCGATGGGACGCTGTTGCCGTGACTATAACGGGACAAAATAAACAATAAATGCAGTCTCATACAAGACCCAAAAAAGAAAATAGAATAGAATTTTCACTACTTCTTAAACATTTGTATTCTAATTTACGGAATTTCTTAAATTTTGATTTTATTTCTTTATCGAATTTACAAAAAAGAATCACTGAATTTGTTTTTAATCCATCAATTTTCAAACTTTTTATTTAATCCAGACCCAGCTGAGGTCTGGATAGGATGTCCCCCCTTCCCTCGTTTATCCTTTTATCTTTTTAACCCTGTACTGTTGTTGTATCTGTTATGTTTTGCTTTGTTTTTTTCTTATTAAAGTCTGTTCCTAGTGTTCCTATGTAAAGCGCTTTGGGTATTTAGAAAAGCGCTATATAAATTTGAGCTATTATTAAAAATGTTTTGAAAAAATAATAATTAAAAACGAAACGTAGACAGACAGACAGACAGGTACCATTTCTCGGTGTCATCGAGGCGGCGGTTCTGTTCTCTCAGGAGGCGGAGCAGGAAGTAGACGGCGCCCGACACCACCATTAGGAATCCGGCGACCGATGCCATCGCCGCGGCGACCACCACAGGCTCCGCCTCCGACACAAACTCCTCACAGCGTTCGCCGTGGTAACCAGCAGCACACCTGGCAGACAAGATACCAAAATACATTAACCCATTTTGGGCGGGAACCCCTTTTGGTGTTAGCATTATGCACCGAGTGGCGCGCTACGAGCTTGTAGGTCTGCAATTTTTGAAAAATCGAAGAACGACTGACATAGAAACATAGCTTTTTCAGAAAACTGTCAGGATGTAGAAGACATTTTTAGAATCTGATCTCAGGTCAAAATGGGTTAAAGGACCACTTCACCACTTTTACAACTTACCTTCATAAAATTGGTCCTCACTAATGTTCATGATAAAATGCCACACACACACACCTGCAGACGGCTCCTCTCCCGGCTATGACATCACAGGTGCCGTGGTTGTGACAGTAGTGAGTCATGGTGATGGCGTCAGCGTCACAGAGGCTCCGACAGGGCGTTCCGTCCAGGCTGATGTAACCGTGGCGACACACGCACTCCGCCACGCCCGACCAGCGGTTGACCTGGCATGCCGAGAACTCGTTACACGCCTGGAACTTACAGGGGTCCGCCTTGTCCCCTGGAAGGCGCACGCACGCACGCACGCACGCACGCACGCACGCACGCACGCACGCACGCACGCACACACGCACACACGCACACACACACACACACTTACAGCCTTGTTCCCTGGAACTCACACGAGCATTTTAATTCTGTCTGAATCCACAAATTAATCAATGTATTAAGAATGACACGCGTATCATTAACTGCCAGGTGAAACTGCCCCCGTTTTTATTTTTTATTTTTTCCCCCTGAATTGACGCACAGACGCGCACACACGTACACACACACACACTCCTCTCTGTCGCTCTAATTAATTAGTCTCATGTCGCGCAGCTGCGTCTAGATTCTCCCGGCGGATCCTGCCGGGAGCTGCCTATGCCATAGAAAGCATAGGTGGACCCCAGGCTATTTAAACTCTAGACGGGCCTGCCCCAAAGTTATTAGTGCAGCCGCGCCCGGTAGCCAGCGAAAAGTAGAGTTCTCAACAGGCCCGAAAATTAAAGGACCACTTCACCACTTTTCAACATCTCTTCATATAATTGGTCCTCACTAATGTTCATGATAAAACACCACCATTTTTTCCTACTCAGTCTGTGTCTCATAGGAGGGCTTTGGGCAGTTCGGACACCCGTCCACCAGTGACATCATCATTAGGCAGATTTTTTTTTAAACAAGATTTGTTTTAAAATATATTTAGATTTTTAATATCGTGAGAATGATGGCTTCAACTTTTGCATTGCAACTTTTCAGGAAAAGAAAGCCTGCCGTTTCTATTAGCTTGGATTCACCATCGATGATGTCACTGGTGGACGGGTTTCTGAACTGCCCACAGCCTTCCTATGAGACACAGACTGAGTAGGAAAAAATGGTGGTATTTTATCATGAACATTAGTTAGGACCAATTATAGGAAGAGAAGTTGAAAAGTGGCGAAGTGGTCCTTTAAGGCCCGACCCTCATCAAACCCTGTACACTAAAGAGAATGTCCCCACTACCACCCTTAGATCTCCATATATGGAGCTGACCTGTTCTGACATGTTGATCTGTCCTCATCAAATCCTGTACACTCGACATGCTCCTTATATGGCCAGTACAGAATTAATTCCATGCTGATCTGACCCCCCCATGCCAAAGCGCCAGCGCTTGGCCAGCAGTCTGCTGTCAACGAGGTGGATGCATGCACGCGACCTCTCCCTTTAGGGTGACCAGACAGTGGCCTTGTGGTTAGAGTGTCCTCCCTGAAACTGGGAGGTCGGGGTTCGATCCCCGGCCGGATCATACCAAAGATAAAAATGGGACCCAATGCCTCCCTGCTTGGCACTCAGCATCAATGGGTTGGATTGAGGGTCAAATCAACTAATGATTCCTGAGCGCGGCGCACGCTGCGGCTCACCGCTCCAAGAGATGGGTCAAACCAGGGTGCCGGCCCGATTCCGGCGAGCCGCCCCGCGTCCCTCTACTGTACTGTACTGTACTGTACTATACTGCCACACCCAAAATCACCATATATACAGTTAATATGTGCGTGTGTGTTTGTGTGTGTGTTAGGTTGCGCACAGGTGGTGAAAAACAACCATGCTGTTTCCGTGCTCATACCCAGACACCCACACACATAGCTCCGTAAGTGAGTGGTTGCACGACTCAAAAATACACAGGGAAGACATATTATAACCACAGCTCTATTAGAGTAATGTTTAGGGGAAAAGTAAGCTTTTATGAAACATTGAACCAATGGGTTCAAAAATGGGTTGATTGTTAGACATTTCAGTGACATCTCCTGGCAACATGATAGACTGCATTTTAATTTAGGCAGAAACAGGGAAATACTTTTAATACAGAGCAAAACAACAGTAATATATTATCATTATTTTTGTTGTGACATCTTTCACTTAGAAGGAAAGTCTAAACAACACATTTAATGTATTGCTCAGGTCTGATTTAATTTGAAATGAAGCAGGCAGGTCTACATGGATAAGTGGATATGCTGCCTCTGTTGAGTCTGTCCCTTTATGGTCAGAATTAATATAGCCCATTATTTTACCATATTATGTGAATCATTTATAACAGTGGTTCCCAAACTTTTTTGTGTCAAGGACCCCCAAATCAACATTTATTAGGACCCCCATTTGAAAACATTATGCCAGTGACCCCAATAAGGGAGGATTTCTACGCCTCTAGCAGTGATTCTGAAACATATACATTTCATGGACCCCCCAGTTTCACACGCATTATGCTACGGACCCCCGATTTAATGACATTTCTATTTCTGGGACCCAAATTTATAATGGAAAACCTCTGTTAATTTAACTCTGAGAGTGTACAAATTTGTACACATTTGTACACTCTCTGAGTTACAGACCCATAAGGGTCCATTTGGTTCCAATTTACAATTTACAATTTAGGCATTTAGCAGACGCTCTTAATCCAGAGCGACTTACATTAAGCAATAACAAAAGCATGGCATACATCACATATATAAAAAGTAGTTATCATGAATCATGCGTAGACTAAGAACGTAACAGTGGAGTATCTATGTAAACTATACGTGCAATTCTAGTATAAAGTGCTATGACTACATAAAGTGCAATTCTAGAGCTGTCTACGTAACAAGCTATAAGTCTGTTTAAAATACTATCTAAGTCTACATAATGTGCTATCTAAGGGGCTAGGCTAGGGCAAGTGCTACGGGCCATGGTGGAGTCTGAAGAGGTGGGTTTTCAGACTACGGCGGAAGATTGGGAGTGAGGCTGCAGTTCTGACTGTGATGGGAAGTGCATTCCATAGTTCCAAACTATCATTTAGCTGGGGACCCCCTGGAACTCTCTCAGGTACCCCTAGGGGTCCCCGGACCCCACTTTGGGAACCACTGATTTATAACAATCATTTCAATGTGATGTAAACTGTCCGTCACTGAAGTCTTGAAGGAAATAGAAAAGTTCAAAATAAATTAAAATGCACGTGCCATTATATCGTGTATTTTGCTCTCCAGCGTGTTCACCATGAAAAGCAGGCAGGTTGCATGACATGTATGACTTTTATTTAAGATAAGGGGGATGTTTACGGGACAGCGCGGACATTTAGAGCCTTTTATTAGGTGCTAAGTATACAAAACGACTAACGTTGCGGTCTTCATCAGAGTAATGACGACGTTAGTCGTTTTGTATACTTAGCACCTAATAAAAGGCTCTAAATGTCCTCCTCCTTCTGCAACTTAAATGTGACTAAATTTGACAGAGGGACTGCCATTGGATTTTTTTTTTTTTTTTTTTTCATGTCATATGAAAGCAGGAAATCATAGCTTCAAATTGACATATTGGTTGTTCAGTTTGACCCACCAGTTTTGGAGATATGGCTTATAGAGTAATGTCTTGCAGAAAACAGCGAGTTGAGAAAACAGGCTTGAAAGGTTCACTTCTGTGGTCTCTAACATTACACCTAGCTACATGTTTAAGCATTTATTTCATATTTACATGTCTTCTGTGGACTCTAACATTACACCTAGCTACATGTTTAAGCATTTATTTCATATTTACATGTCGATTTCAGCTCTGACACTTATTTCAGACATGCTCTAGTATGTGAAGAGTCTGCCTGTGCTATTAACTCATTTTGGAAAAAAAAGTTTTTCTCCTCTGGTGAAAAGCTGTAATTTGCGCGATGGCAGGCTCTCAGTCAAATCTGGTCACTTATGTCCTTGTACCTGTGAAGCAGCGGATCATACTGTGAGTACCTTTACTCACATAGCAACATTTAAAAGGAAGCTTAAAAGTGATGATGAACTTTGGAAGAATATTGAGTTAAGTAGCATCAGTTGCTGCTGTGTTTTGTTAACTCATTTTGGACGGGAACCCCTTTTGGTGTTTTAAAGCATTATGTTATACTTTAGCTATTGAAAAATAGCTGAATTGAAAGAAACTTGTAGGTCTGCTATTTTTGAAAAATCGCGAAAATGTGGCGCAAATCTTTGAATATATATTCTATCAGAGCGAACGTTTTTAACTCAAATCTTTGCCTCTGGGGAGGTCCCTGGAACGTGTTTTCAGATGGGGGTCGGCGGCCAATTACATATCATTTTTGGGGTCCTTGAAATTAAATATTGAGCACCACTGACATAGAAACATAGGGTTTTCAGAAAACTTTTAGGATTTTGAAGACATTGTTTTAATTCAGGCCTAAATGGGTTAAGTGAATGGTGTATTTCCCCCCTCTACATTCATTGTCATGGGACGATGAAATTATATCTCAAAATGTTTTTTACCACATGAATACCTATGTGAACAAAGAAGATTATGATACCCATTTCACAATCCATTGATGACAGAGTTGTGTTGCAAATCTGCAAGAAGAACCAGCTAGTTAAACGAAATGGCAAATATGTTTCAACAGTTGCCATTATTCAAGACAGCATAATCGTTAAGTGGCGTGGTCAAAACCTAACTGGAACACATCAAGGCCATTGTTTAGTTCTAAGAGGTTCTTACAGCCTTTTCAATGTTTTTCTTAAAAACAGGATGCTTGATATATCGGCCTCTAACTCTTCACTTGTGACACATTACGCCAGTACTTACAGGGAGCTTGAGGAGACCATATGTGCCTTGTTGTATAGATATAGACCAAAGACCACCATCGGAGGTCGGCCTCTTTGATGTGGGACCCGAGACCAGAGCGTGGCTGCACCACATTGATCATCTGACCATATGATACACCAAAGAAGAGTAGGGTGGGTGACCAGATCAAAACTGTTCACTTGAAGGACAGACGTATTGCTTGTGTGGGACAATTGGGACAGCGGATGGGACAGGGTTAGCATTTAATAATAATACTAATATGTGACCGGGTCTGGCAAATAGGCCCTCATCTCGACCAGAGTAATTTTTCAGTTTTATTATTTATTTATTTATTAAAGTACAGAATGTAAGCTTTCATATGATGTATCATTCAATGAAATTGGAGATATGACCATTTTAAAATGATTGTGCCGTTTTACCCAAAGCTGAGAAAATCCCCTTTGAATGTTCACAACATTTCAACACCTAGAGCTGGCTAGCCTACTTTGACTTATAAATGTATACATTTAATTTGCCCAAATCAATAATCTGTTGGAATGAAAACTTTCTTCAACATTCAAACTGTGTTAATATGAAAAAAAAACGAAAATCACAAAAAATATATATATATATATATATTTTAGATTTTCTGCCTTTTCATTATAGGCGAGATGAGGACCATTTTGCTAGACCTGGTCACATATTATTATTAAATGCCTTGATGTCGGACTCCGGCCAGTCACTTGGTGGCGGGCTGGGGGTCTCCGGGGGCCTCTGTCTCCACGGGGTGTGAGCGAGGGCTGGATGCAGGCCGGGCCTCTGACAAATAAGGTCATATTATCTGATGTATATTGTGAGTCATGTCTCCTGCTCTTTTCCTGCCTTGCCTTGCACTCAACTTGAAAAATGCTGTACTGTTGTAGTTATGTCGAGCTGTTTTTCTGTTACCTTTGTGTCTGTGTTTTTGCTATGTTTTCTTTTGTTTTTTCTTTTGTTTTTGTGCCACAGTAACCTCCTCTACAGTCACCACACCAAGGTTCTGACAGAACCACCGATCCAGGATCACATCACACCAGTCCTCCTGTCACCACACCAAGGTTCTGACAGAACCCCTGATCCAGGATCACATCACACCAGTCCTCCTGTCACCACACCAAGGTTCTGACAGAACCCCTGATTCAGGATCACATCACACCAGTCCTCCTGTCACCACACCAAGGTTCTGACAGAACCCCTGATCCAGGATCACATCACACCAGTCCTCCTGTCACCACACCAAGGTTCTGACAGAACCCCTGATCCAGGACCACATCACACCAGTCCTCCTGTCACCACACCAAGGTTCTGACAGAACCACCGATCCAGGATCACATCACACCAGTCCTCCTGTCACCACACCAAGGTTCTGACAGAACCCCTGATCCAGGATCACATCACACCAGTCCTCCTGTCACCACACCAAGGTTCTGACAGAACCCCTGATTCAGGATCACATCACACCAGTCCTCCTGTCACCACACCAAGGTTCTGAATAACCCAGGTCCAGGATCACATCACACCAGTCCTCCTGTCACCACACCAAGGTTCTGACAGAACCACCGATCCAGGATCACATCACACCAGTCCTCCTGTCACCACACCAAGGTTCTGAATAACCCCGGTCCAGGATCACATCACACCAGTCCTCCTGTCACCACACCAAGGTTCTGACAGAACCCCTGATCCAGGATCACATCACACCAGTCCTCCTGTCACCACACCAAGGTTCTGACAGAACCCCTGATCCAGGATCACATCACACCAGTCCTCCTGTCACCACACCAAGGTTCTGACAGAACCCTTGATCCAGGACCACATCACACCAGTCCTCCTGTCACCACACCAAGGTTCTGACAGAACCCCTGATCCAGGATCACATCACACCAGTCCTCCTGTCACCACACCAAGGTTCTGACAGAACCCCTGATCCAGGATCACATCACACCAGTCCTCCTGTCACCACACCAAGGTTCTGACAGAACCCCTGATCCAGGACCACATCACACCAGTCCTCCTGTCACCACACCAAGGTTCTGACAGAACCCCTGATCCAGGATCACATCACACCAGTCCTCCTGTCACCACACCAAGGTTCTGACAGAACCCCTGATCCAGGACCACATCACACCAGTCCTCCTGTCACCACACCAAGGTTCTGACAGAACCCCTGATCCAGGATCACATCACACCAGTCCTCCTGTCACCACACCAAGGTTCTGACAGAACCCCTGATCCAGGATCACATCACACCAGTCCTCCTGTCACCACACCAAGGTTCTGACAGAACCCCTGATCCAGGACCACATCACACCAGTCCTCCTGTCACCACACCAAGGTTCTGACAGAACCCCTGATCCAGGATCACATCACACCAGTCCCCCTGTCACCACACCAAGGTTCTGACAGAACCCCTGATCCAGGATCACATCACACCAGTCCTCCTGTCACCACACCAAGGTTCTGACAGAACCCCTGATCCAGGATCACATCACACCAGTCCTCCTGTCACCACACCAAGGTTATGACAGAACCCCCTGATCCAGGTTCACATCACACCAGTCCTCCTGTCACCACACCAAGGTTCTGGCAGAACCTCTGATCCAGGATCACATCACACCAGTCATCCTGTCACCACACCAAGGTTCTGACAGAACCCTGATCACATCACACCAGTCCTCCTGTCACCACACCAAGGTTATGGCAGAACCCCCTGATCCAGGATCACATCACACCAGTCCTCCTGTCACCACACCAAGGTTCTGACAGAACCCTGATCCAGGATCACATCACACCAGTCCTCCGTGACCTCCACTGACTCCCAGTCAAACACAGAAAACATTTCCAATATACCGATCACCTCTACAAGGCCCTCGACAACCAGGCTGCCCACGACCTTTCTGAGCTCTCCTATGCCACGCTCCTCAGGTTGGCTAACGCCGGGGCTCCACCGGACGCGTTGCGTCTCCGTCGCGTGCGTCAAAAAACGAACCGGGGCAATTTGAATGCAGTCACGCAACGCGGGCAGTGGAGCCACCCTTCATTGATTAAAAAGGGAACATTCCCTGACGGTGACGGAGACGCGACGCTGACGCGCCCGGTGGAGCCACCCTTCATTGATTCAAAATGAAGGGTGACGCTGACGCGCCCGGTGGAGCCCCGGTGTTAGGCCAACCTCCTAGACAGGCTCAGTGTCCCCCCCCCCCCCCTAGCCTGACTAATAAGTCAGACTCAAGGCATTTCCTTTTTGCCAAGGCAGATTTGCGTCTGGCTTATTGGCCAGGCCACCCCCATCCCCTCCCCTCCCCTGAACACAATGTCCTTCTTTGAGGGGCGCTAGCCCCTCCTATGTCCAGCTTTTAGTGTGTGTGTGTGTGTGTGTGTGTGTGTGTGTGTGTGTGTGTGTGTGTGTGTGTGTGTGTGTGTGTGTGTAAACACAAACTTTGTCCTAACACAAACATTAAATGCCATGTTGACAATTGCGTAATAACACATAAACATTGAAGACGAAGGTGAGGACACAAATTCTGATTGTCCCTCACTTCACACAGGTGTGATTTGTCTGTGTGTTTTGAAAATATTGAACCAATAAAAAGTAATAAAATGCGCTTGGGAACAAAACCTCTGAACTCCATGGGACCCTCAAACTGCCTGCTAAAACACCTCCACAACTCCACCACCTCTCCCCCTCCCATGGAAGTAATTGACAAAATATATATAGTCACAACGCCGACTTTGATAAAGCAGTATTGCTTTGTTTTAAAAAATATATAAGCATTTCTTCATTTCCTGAAAAATGCATATTTTTCAATTCCTGAATGAACATTTTTGGATTTAAGCGGTTTCTTCCCAACAGACAGCAGAGAAATATAGTTATATTATATGTGACCAGATTTGACTGAGAGCCTGCCATCGCACAAATTCCAGCTTTTCACCAGAGGAGAAAATCTTTTTTTCTTTTTTTCAAAATGAGTTATTATCACAGGCAGACTCTTCACATACTAAAGCATGTCTGAAATAAGTGTCAGAGCTGAAATCAACATGTAAATATGAAATAAATGCTTAAACATGTAGCTAGGTGTGATGTTAGAGACCACAGAAGTGAACCTTTCAAGCCTGTTTTCTCAACTCGCTGTTTTCTGCAAGACATTACTCTATAAGCCATATCTCCAAAACTGGTGGGTCAAACTGAACAACCAATATGTCAATTTGAAGCTACGATTCCCTGCTTTCATGACATGAAAAAACCAATCCAATGGCAGTCCCTCAGTCAAATGTAGTCACATATATACCTGACTCTACATCCAGGGTGTGGATGTCCAGGTCCATGGTCTGGTGGGCCGACTCCACCACGTTCTCCAGGATCAGGTAGACCACGCTGGCCACGCCTCCAGGCACCGGAGAGGCCACCCTCATCCGGCTGTTGACCACCACGCTGCCGTTGCGGAAGTTCAGGATCTCCAGCTGACGGAAGCTGCTGAGGTTGGACTGGAGGAAGGGGACCAACTGGAGAGGAAACATGTGTTATAGAACATACATACATGGTGACTCAAATACACCAGAGTAAGGCCAATAACTACAAGTATTTGGGTTCATATATATCTTCTTCCCAAAAGGACTTTCAAACTAGGAAGGGTATGGCCTGGTCAGCCTGCACTGACATGCATAAGATCTGGTCATCCCAGCTTAGTAAGATGTTAAAAGTAAAAATATTTAGGACGACCGTCGAGCCGATTCTACTCTATGGCTCCGAGACATGGACACTTTCAAAGAAACTAGAAAAACGGTTGGATGGCACTTACACCCGCCTTCTAATGAGAGCGCAAAATCTGTCTTGGAAGAGCCACCCATCGACTGATCTAATATACGGCAACCTTCCCCGTGTTTCTTCAATGATGATGATGAAGGCCAATAAGTGTGGACAAGGACGGGTACACCGCACGGACGAACAGTCTGGTGAGATGTAGGAGCAGAGACTAACAGTCTGCTGAGACGTAGGAGCAGAGACTAACAGTCTGCTGAGATGTAGGAGCAGAGACTAACAGTCTGCTGAGATGTAGGAGCAGGGACTAACAGTCTGCTGAGACGTAGGAGCAGGGACTAACAGTCTGCTGAGACGTAGGAGCAGAGACTAACAGTCTGCTGAGACGTAGGAGCAGGGACTAACAGTCTGCTGAGACGTAGGAGCAGGGACTAACAGTCTGCTGAGACGTAGGAGCAGGGACTAACAGTCTGCTGAGACGTAGGAGCAGGGACGAACAGTCTGCTGAGACGTAGGAGCAGGGACTAACAGTCTGGTGAGACGTAGGAGCAGGGACTAACAGTCTGCTGAGACGTAGGAGCAGGGACTAACAGTCTGCTGAGACGTAGGAGCAGGGACTAACAGTCTGCTGAGACGTAGGAGCAGGGACTAACAGTCTGCTGAGACGTAGGAGCAGGGACTAACAGTCTGCTGAGACGTAGGAGCAGGGACTAACAGTCTGCTGAGACGTAGGAGCAGGGACTAACAGTCTGCTGAGACGTAGGAGCAGGGACTAACAGTCTGCTGAGACGTAGGAGCAGGGACTAACAGTCTGCTGAGACGTAGGAGCAGGGACTAACCGTCTGCTGAGACGTAGGAGCAGGGACTAACAGTCTGCTGAGACGTAGGAGCAGGGACTAACAGTCTGCTGAGACGTAGGAGCAGGGACTAACAGTCTGCTGAGACGTAGGAGCAGGGACGAACAGTCTGCTGAGACGTAGGAGCAGGGACTAACAGTCTGCTGAGACGTAGGAGCAGGGACGAACAGTCTGCTGAGACGTAGGAGCAGGGACTAACCGTCTGCTGAGACGTAGGAGCAGGGACGAACAGTCTGCTGAGACGTAGGAGCAGGGACTAACAGTGTTAGAGAGGCAGTGGCTGCAATCCCGTAAGAGGGCACTTTTGGACAAAAATAGCAGATCTACAAGCTCACAACGAGTCGCAGCGAGCTTGTAAATCAGCTATTTTCAGGGCGCAACACAGCACTCCTTAGCTAGTGGAGATGCGGTGTGTAACGACATGGATTTCTAAACAAATTTGTTCATCGCAAAATGCTGTGTTCAAGTTCAGGAGACTTTGGGGGAAAAAGGCAATTCTCCTGAATGCTGCCTTCCGGCATATGGCATGGAAAGGAGTGGCATTTGCATTTATTTCGCCATAGTAAATCGTGGTCTGGAAAGGGCACTTGTTTTACAGACGGGTAAAAGTTAAGGGCAGGGGCTGAAGCCCCCATTTGATGTCTATGTGTACACGTCTGCGTAGAAGGACCCTAGGCAGGAAGCAAACCACAGTCCTAGAGACCTCTCAGTGCCTGCAGTCCCCCAAGAACACACAAACCACAGTCCTAAAGACCTCTCAGTGCCTGCAGTCCCCCAAGAACACACAAACCAACGTCCTAGAGACCTCTCAGTGCCTGCAGTCCCCCAAGAACACACAAACCACAGTCCTAGAGACCTCTCAGTGCCTGCAGTCCCCCAAGAACACACAAACCACAGTCCTAGATACCTCTCAGTGCCTGCAGTCCCCCAAGAACACACAAACCACAGTCCTAAAGACCTTTCAGTGCCTGCAATCCCCCAAGAACACACAAACCACAGTCCTAAAGACCTCTCAGTGCCTGCAGTCCCCCAAGAACACACAAACCACAGTCCTAAAGACCTCTCAGTGCCTGCAGTCCCCCAAGAACACACAAACCACAGTCCTAAAGACCTCTCAGTGCCTGCAGTCCCCCAAGAACACACAAACCACAGTCCTAGAGACCTCTCAGTGCCTGCAGTCCCCCAAGAACACACAAACCAACGTCCTAGAGACCTCTCAGTGCCTGCAGTCCCCCAAGAACACACAAACCACAGTCCTAAAGACCTCTCAGTGCCTGCAGTCCCCCAAGAACACACACGGCAGGGAGAGTCCTGTGTTGGCTCTGACATAAGAGAAAGGACGCCTGGATGAGAGCGGCAGTGACAATTGGCCAATCACTGCTGAACAAGAGAGTGTTGTGGTTTAGGGTTGAAACACTCTAAGAAGGTTGGGGACCACCTGATGACCTCTCTTCTCTTTCAGGCCAAGGCTTCATCCATTAGACATGGATTATAATCGCATCTTGGATGTTTCCAGGATGTATTTACACCACAAGCCATGCTGGCTTGTGGTGTGGACATTTTTTGTTAGTAAGTAAATAAATCAATCCATGGACACACAAAATGAGCGGGCAAAAATATGATCAGAAGAACACATCAAGAGATACTGTAGCTCTGAATGACCACGGTCTGTAACTCTGAGAGTGAATGACCAGGTCTGTAACTCTGAGAGTGAATGACCAGGTCTGTAACTCTGAGAGTGAATGACCAGGTCTGTAGCTCTGAGAGTGAATGACCAGGTCTGTAACACTGAGAGTGAATGACCAGGTCTGTAACTCTGAGAGTGAATGACCAGGTCTGTAACTCTGAGAGTGAATGACCAGGTCTGTAACTCTGAGAGTGAATGACCAGGTCTGTAGCTCTGAGTGTGAATGACCAGGTCTGTAACTCTGAGAGTGAATGACCAGGTCTGTAACTCTGAGAGTGAATGACCAGGTCTGTAACTCTGAGAGTGAATGACCAGGTCTGTAACTCTGAGAGTGAATGACCAGGTCTGTAACTCTGAGAGTGAATGACCAGGTCTGTAACTCTGAGAGTGAATGACCAGGTCTGTAACTCTGAGAGTGAATGACCAGGTCTGTAACTCTGAGAGTGAATGACCAGGTCTGTAACTCTGAGAGTGAATGACCAGGTCTGTAACTCTGAGAGTGAATGACCAGGTCTGTAACTCTGAGAGTGAATGACCAGGTCTGTAACTCTGAGAGTGAATGACCAGGTCTGTAACTCTGAGAGTGAATGACCAGGTCTGTAACTCTGAGAGTGAATGACCAGGTCTGTAACTCTGAGAGTGAATGACCAGGTCTGTAACTCTGAGAGTGAATGACCAGGTCTGTAACTCTGAGAGTGAATGACCAGGTCTGTAACTCTGAGAGTGAATGACCAGGTCTGGAACTCTGAGAGTGAATGACCAGGTCTGTAACTCTGAGAGTGAATGACCAGGTCTGTAACTCTGAGAGTGAATGACCAGGTCTGTAACTCTGAGAGTGAATGACCAGGTCTGTAACTCTGAGTGTGAATGACCAGGTCTGTAACTCTGAGAGTGAATGACCAGGTCTGTAACTCTGAGAGTGAATGACCAGGTCTGTAACTCTGAGAGTGAATGACCAGGTCTGTAACTCTGAGAGTGAATGACCAGGTCTGTAACTCTGAGAGTGAATGACCAGGTCTGTAACTCTGAGAGTGAATGACCAGGTCTGTAACTCTGAGAGTGAATGACCAGGTCTGTAACTCTGAGAGTGAATGACCAGGTCTGTAACTCTGAGAGTGAATGACCAGGTCTGTAACTCTGAGAGTGAATGACCAGGTCTGTAACTCTGAGAGTGAATGACCAGGTCTGTAACTCTGAGAGTGAATGACCAGGTCTGTAACTCTGAGAGTGAATGACCAGGTCTGTAACTCTGAGAGTGAATGACCAGGTCTGTAACTCTGAGAGTGAATGACCAGGTCTGTAACTCTGAGGGTGAATGACCAGGTCTGTAACTCTGAGAGTGAATGACCAGGTCTGTAACTCTGAGAGTGAATGACCAGGTCTGTAACTCTGAGAGTGAATGACCAGGTCTGTAACTCTGAGAGTGAATGACCAGGTCTGTAACTCTGAGAGTGAATGACCAGGTCTGTAACTCTGAGAGTGAATGACCAGGTCTGTAACTCTGAGAGTGAATGACCAGGTCTGTAACTCTGAGAGTGAATGACCAGGTCTGTAACTCTGAGAGTGAATGACCAGGTCTGTAACTCTGAGAGTGAATGACCAGGTCTGTAACTCTGAGAGTGAATGACCAGGTCTGTAACTCTGAGAGTGAATGACCAGGTCTGTAACTCTGAGAGTGAATGACCAGGTCTGTAACTCTGAGAGTGAATGACCAGGTCTGTAACTCTGAGAGTGAATGACCAGGTCTGTAACTCTGAGAGTGAATGACCAGGTCTGTAACTCTGAGAGTGAATGACCAGGTCTGTAACTCTGAGAGTGAATGACCAGGTCTGTAACTCTGAGAGTGAATGACCAGGTCTGGAACTCTGAGAGTGAATGACCAGGTCTGTAACTCTGAGAGTGAATGACCAGGTCTGGAACTCTGAGAGTGAATGACCAGGTCTGTAACTCTGAGAGTGAATGACCAGGTCTGTAACTCTGAGAGTGAATGACCAGGTCTGTAACTCTGAGAGTGAATGACCAGGTCTGTAACTCTGAGTGTGAATGACCAGGTCTGTAACTCTGAGAGTGAATGACCAGGTCTGTAACTCTGAGAGTGAATGACCAGGTCTGTAACTCTGAGAGTGAATGACCAGGTCTGTAACTCTGAGAGTGAATGACCAGGTCTGTAACTCTGAGAGTGAATGACCAGGTCTGTAACTCTGAGAGTGAATGACCAGGTCTGTAACTCTGAGAGTGAATGACCAGGTCTGTAACTCTGAGAGTGAATGACCAGGTCTGTAACTCTGAGAGTGAATGACCAGGTCTGTAACTCTGAGAGTGAATGACCAGGTCTGTAACTCTGAGAGTGAATGACCAGGTCTGTAACTCTGAGAGTGAATGACCAGGTCTGTAACTCTGAGAGTGAATGACCAGGTCTGTAACTCTGAGAGTGAATGACCAGGTCTGTAACTCTGAGAGTGAATGACCAGGTCTGTAACTCTGAGAGTGAATGACCAGGTCTGTAACTCTGAGAGTGAATGACCAGGTCTGTAACTCTGAGAGTGAATGACCAGGTCTGTAACTCTGAGAGTGAATGACCAGGTCTGTAACTCTGAGTGTGAATGACCAGGTCTGTAACTCTGAGAGTGAATGACCAGGTCTGTAACTCTGAGAGTGAATGACCAGGTCTGTAACTCTGAGAGTGAATGACCAGGTCTGTAACTCTGAGAGTGAATGACCAGGTCTGTAACTCTGAGAGTGAATGACCAGGTCTGTAACTCTGAGTGTGAATGACCAGGTCTGTAACTCTGAGAGTGAATGACCAGGTCTGTAACTCTGAGAGTGAATGACCAGGTCTGTAACTCTGAGAGTGAATGACCAGGTCTGTAACTCTGAGAGTGAATGACCAGGTCTGTAACTCTGAGAGTGAATGACCAGGTCTGTAACTCTGAGAGTGAATGACCAGGTCTGTAACTCTGAGAGTGAATGACCAGGTCTGTAACTCTGAGAGTGAATGACCAGGTCTGTAACTCTGAGAGTGAATGACCAGGTCTGTAACTCTGAGAGTGAATGACCAGGTCTGTAACTCTGAGAGTGAATGACCAGGTCTGTAACTCTGAGAGTGAATGACCAGGTCTGTAACTCTGAGTGTGCACAAACCTCCGCTCCACGTCGGTGGTTAATCACCCCGTTGGTGATTTATAAATTATATCAACAATGACCACCAAGCCATGCATTATCCCTTGCATAATATAATGATAATGTAATGTTTTACCAGCTGTATGAACTGTTGTTCCAGATGTTTAAATATAATTAATAATGTCATATTTTACCAGCTGTATGAACTGCTGTTCCAGGTGTTTATATTCCGCAGAGCTCTTGTTGAACAGATCCATGGAGAACTTCATGTTGGTCACCCTGAGACTGAAGAACACCGTCAGAGCTCCGCCCTCTGGGCTCGGAGCCCCGCCTCCCGGGCTCAGAGCCACGCCCCCCGGGGCCGTCGGCATGGCGGCGGGCTCCAGGTCGGTGCCGCGCGGCACGCCGGCGAACCCGCTGCCATCTGCGTCCGCCGTCCAAACGCCCGCTCCGTGCCAGCGCGGGCCGGGTTCCACTTCCTGCGTGACCTCGTCGGAGGAAGTCAGCTCTTCCTCGTCAGCAAGGGACGTGTCTCCGCGTCGGAGCGCGCCGGCAGTCTCCGCCCCCTCAGGAGGGTCCGCGATGAACACTTCTGCTCTGTTGTCGAGGGCGACCATCCCATCCTCGGAGTGACCGTTGTCAAGGGAGACCATCCCATCCTCGGAGTGACCGTTGTCAAGGGAGACCATCCCATCCTCGGAGTGACCGTTGTCAAGGGAGACCATCCCATCCTCGGAGTGACCGTTGTCAAGGGAGACCATCCCATCCTCGGAGTGACCGTTGTCAAGGGAGACCATCCCATCCTCGGAGTGACCGTTGTCAAGGGAGACCATCCCATCCTCAGAGTGACCGTTGTCAAGGGAGACCATCCCATCCTCGGAGTGACCGTTGTCAAGGGAGACCATCCCATCCTCGGAGTGACCGTTGTCTCCGTTGTCGTGGTGATCGTCGTCGTCGGGCGGTGCCGTGTCCGACACCCGGGTGAAGGGAGACTCCGCCTCCGGGGACAGAGGTGCATTGTGGTCCAGGGTCTCCGGGGCGACGACCTCCATGACCTCGTCCTCGGTCAGGTCCTGCTCTGATAGGCCTGCGACGGTCGCCTCGGTTACGGAGTCGGAGAAAACCACTTCCTGTTCCTCCAGCACCCGGACGCCATCTTCGTCATCATCATCATCCTCCTCATCTGGGAGCAGGATAAAGTGTTTCTCCTCTTCTAGAAGAGATAAGAGATATAAATGAATACAAAAATGAATGAATAAATGAATGAATACATGAATAAATAAATGAATTAATACATGAATAAATTAATGATACATGAATAGATGAATGAACACATTCACTGCCATTGACATAGATTTACGTTGTGATTATCCATCCCATGGGGGTGTGTGTGGGGTTGGTTTGGTTGGATACTAATTGATGTTCTCTGCCCCTGTGTAGGAGGAGAGGGCCAGCCTGCTGAGGTGTGTCTTGGGGATTGACACACCTGGTCCCAATTATCCCCTTGGGTATAAAAGCAGGCTGGCTGAGGCCATTCTCTCTCTCTCCCCTGCACAGGTCACACTGCCTGTTTGGTTAAAGTAGTTTCAGTTCAGTTGTTTTCTGCACTTGCACATACAGTCCATGTTCACACAGCCATACACACTTTACACTACTGATGTCACTGACCATTCACACCTCATATATTTTACACTGTTCACGCCTAATTTAGTTATAAATAAAATAATGTTAAGTTTAATCCTGTGTGTCGTCTCCCTTTTTGTCCTGATGTGAGCCAAAGTCTAATCCAGCGGTTAAGCGCCAATGACGCCTGACATCTTCAAAGAAAAGACATCTTTGAAAGAAAAGTCGAGCGTCTGCGACAGTGTTGACGCAGACGCTCGACTGTATTTTCCCTGTAACGTACCTTCATTTGTCTGCAGGAGGAGGTCTTCCACTGGTCTGGTAGAGACAGCAGAAGGATCTCCTGGATGGCCGAGGTGTCCAGTGGACTCCGTAGAAGGCTCTCCTGGATGGACAAGGTCTTCCACAGGGTTCATGGACAGCTCCTCTACCACCAGGTTCTGGGCGGTCCAGAGGACGGGAGGCCCGGTGGAGGTGCGGTGGGGCTGAGTCACCAGAACCTCTCGGTCCAGGAGCAGCAGCAGCGCTGCCGTCACCACCGCCGCCTCCTCTTCCTCATCCTCAGTCTCCTCCTCTTCCTCCTCCAGGTCGGGTGGAGGTAGGACCTCCAGACCGCCGCCCAGTAGCTCCTCCTCCGTGGAGGTCGGCCGCCGACGCCACGCCTCCGAGACCGGCCCGTCGCCCGAGGAACCGGAGCCAGAGCCTTCGCCGTGGTCAGAGGAGGAGGAGCCTGCAGAGGGACTGAACACAAAGCCTTCGTCCTCTTTGGCACCTGGACCTGGAACAGCAGCGGACATGACAACATTACACCATTTAGGCCTGACGTAAAAAATAAATAAATAAATAAAGTATTCTGAAAGAATATATATTCAAAGATTTGTGCCGCATTTTTTACGATTTTTCAAAAATAGCAGACCTACAAGCTCGTAGCGCGCCACTCGGTGGCGCGCTATGAGCTTGTAGATCTGCTATTTTTCAATAGCTAAAGTATAACATAATGCTTAAAACACCAAAAGGGGTTCCCGCCCAGAATGGGTTAACAGGGACCAGCACCCATGTATATACCTATCAAACTAATAATAACATAATAGATAGAGTAAAAGAGTGGTTGAAGTTGGTTCCTGTGCATCGTTTGTTTTACCCCCTCCTCCAATACATGGCTTTTGAAAATCATACGGCATCCAAGTCTATCAGATTTTTAATGTTTGTTTAGAGCAGGGGTTCTCAACGTTTTTGGCCGGGGAGCCCCGGAAATGCTTTGGCAATGTCTCGGGACCCCCAATATAAATTGACTGCTACAATAACCTTAAACCATTTTGGGCGGGAACCCCTTTTGGTGTTTTAAGCATTGTTATAATTTAGCTATTGAAAAATAGCAGATCTACAAGATCATAGCGCGCCACCGAGTGGCGCGCTATGAGCTTGTAGGTCTGCTATTTTTGAAATATCGTGAAAATAAAAATTAAAAAAATATATATATATATATATATATTTTTTTGAAAATAATTTGGGGACCCCCTAAAATAATTTGGCGACCCCCCGAGGGGTCGCGACCCACGGGTTGAGAACCCCTGGTTTAGAGCACATAAATGGTTCTGGCAGTTCTGATCAGCCTCGGTCGGGACGCCTGGAGGAGGGGAATGTTGTAAGACCCAGAAACACCCAACCGGTCGGGACGCCTGGAGGAGGGGGAATGTTGTAAGACCCAAAAACACCCAACGATTCCAGGTTTAATTTACTAACTGTGCCTGTGTCTCCCTTAACCCAATTAGGCCCGACGTCGAAATTAAAAAAATGAAATACCTATTTTTCTGTATCAGTGGTGCTCAATATTTCATGTCAAGGACCCCAAAAATGATATGTAATTGGCCCCCGACACCCATCTGAAAATATGTTGTTCCAGGAACCCCTCAGAAGCAAAGATTTGAGTTAAAAACGTTGGCTCTGAAAGAATATATTCAAAGATTTGTGCCACATTTTTACGATTTTTCAAAAATAGCAGACCTACAAGCTCGTAGCGCGCCACTCTGTGGCGCGCTACGAGCTTGTAGATCTGCTATTTTTCAATAGCTAAAGTATAACATATTGCTTAAAACACCCAAAAAGGGGGTTCCCCGCCCAAAATGGGTTAAGGTGCGTTCAGAATCGGATGGTTAGAGCGGCGCCATAACGCGACCTGTCGTGGTACAAACGGGACGAACCGAGGACGAATTTATACATTCAGGTCTGAACGCAGCTTCATGTGGCAACCCTGAGTCAGGTGCATTCAGGTCTGAACACAGCTTCATGTTGCAACCCTGAGTCAGGTGCATCACTACCTGCTACGGTAGGAGGAGCCAGGTGAACGGGCGGCACGTCGTTGACACCGGCGGCCTGCGGGCCTTTCAATTGGTCGAAGGAGTCCAACGGGAAGTCCTCTTTCCTGAGGTAGAGTTCTGCACCGCCCACTTCCTGTTGTCCAACGTCAGGAGGTTTCTCTGCTGTTAAGATGTTATCCTGACAGAGAGAGAGAGAGAGAGAGAGAGAGAGAGAGAGAGAGAGAGAGAGAGAGAGAGAGAGAGAGAGAGAGAGAGAGAGAGAGAGAGAGAGAGAGAGAGAGAGAGAGAGAGAGAGAGACAGAGAGAGAGAGACAGAGAGAGAGACAGAGACAGAGACAGCGAGAGAGAGAGAGAGAGAGAGATGCTTGAACATTCTGTCAGACCTGGGCCCTGACAATTAACGCTGAAAACAAAACGCATGCAGAGTTTTGTAAGAGAATCCTCTGCAGGGTTCAGAGCAGAGTTACACCAATACTCTCTCTAATTATCAATATTGAAAAAAAGAGCCATTACATTTTGGAAATACCTACAAATTAGTGACCCCAGAATCCGATCATTACAAAGCCCTCAAAATGCAGGAGAATACACTGTGGTCAAATGGAGCAAGTGGGAAAAGCCTTAACAATGTAGTGAGCACAGCCTGGACATGAAGAAAGGCCGACATGAACCTGGCTGTGTTCTAACTGTGGTCAAGGAGTAGTGGAGACAGAGCTCCACTTCTAACTGTGGTCAAGGAGTAGTGGAGACAGAGCTCCACTTCTAACTGTGGTCAAGGAGTAGTGGAGACAGAGCTCCACTTCTAACTGTGGTCAAGGAGTAGTGGAGACAGAGCTCCACTTCTTGACTGTGGTCAAGGAGTAGTGGAGACAGAGCTCCACTTCTAACTGTGGTCAAGGAGTAGTGGAGACAGAGCTCCACTTCTAACTGTGGTCAAGGAGTAGTGGAGACAGAGCTCCACTTCTAACTGTGGTCAAGGAGTAGTGGAGACAGAGCTCCACTTCTAACTGTGGTCAAGGAGTAGTGGAGACAGAGCTCCACTTCTAACTATGGTCAAGGAGTAGTGGAGACAGAGCTCCACTTCTAACTGTGGTCAAGGAGTAGTGGAGACAGAGCTCCACTTCTAACTGTGGTCAAGGAGTAGTGGAGACAGAGCTCCACTACTTCATGGCAGTCAACTTCTTGACTGCCATGTGACAAATAAAAACACACAAGAGAATATATACAGTTTGACTCTATCCAGGTAACCCCCTACTTATTAGGTGAGAAAGCTGAATGTTCAAGGTTGGTAGCAAAATATGTAGCAGCCTGCCACAAAATGAGGGACAATGGGTCCCACTAATGTCTATATATATGCTTTTGATTTTCCTTGTCCTGTTTGTATTATTTGTATGTTATGCTGCCAATATAATAATGCGTTGTGACGCCAATAAAGCATATTTGATTGACTTGAGAGACATTTAACCACTCAAACCCTCAATACTAAAGGAGAATTCCATACTTCTTACCTTTATTTGTAGTTGTTACGTCCCCACCAAAGAGGTCCAGGTGTTATTTTGTGCAAAAGTGCATTATTGGCTATTTCCCCTGCCATAAGCCCTCAATGGGGGTTGGGTTTTTGTGCTAATTTGCTTATTTCCATCGAAATAAGTAGTAAAGTGTGCCACTTGGGATACTATTGATTTTTGAGCGATGGAAATAAGCGAATTAGCACAACACCCCAATGCCCCATTCAATTCAATGCAATTCAATGCAATTCATTAAGGGCTTATGGTAGGGGAAATAGCCAATAATGCGCTTTTGCACAAAATAACACCTGGACCTCTTTGGTGGGGACGTAACAACTACAAATAAAGGTAAGAAAGCCTTCTAGCATGGAATTCTCCTTTAATGTAAACTAACTTTGGCTCAAAATAGCAGATCTACAAGTTCACTACACATCGTGCTGCCCTCCCGTAGTAACTCTGAGGACCCGCTAAGGGCCCCGGACCCCCTGTTGAAGACCCCTGCTCCATAGAGGTTTTCTCACCAGGCTGACGAAGGACTCTACCGGTGGACTGGTCGGACGTTCTGACGGAAACACGTTCTTTACTGTAGACAGAAAAACATTAAAACATGTTTAATATTCATTTACCAAATACTGTTGTACTGACTGACCAGTACAACCACAGTCTGATGCTGTTGTACTGACTGACCAGTACAACCACAGTCTGATGTTGTACTGACTGACCAGTACAACCACAGTCTGATGTTGTACTGACTGACCAGTACAACCACAGTCTGATACTGCTGTACTACTGACCAGTACAACCACAGTCTGATACTGTTGTACTGACTGACCAGTACAACCACAGTCTGATACTGATGTACTGACCAGTACAACCACAGTCTGATGCTGTTGTACTGACCAGTACAACCACAGTCTGATGCTGTTGTACTGACCAGTACAACCACAGTCTGATGCTGTTGTACTGACCAGTACAACCACAGTCTGATGCTGTTGTACTGACTGACCAGTACAACCACAGTCTGATGCTGTTGTACTGACCAGTACAACCACAGTCTGATGCTGTTGTACTGACCAGTACAACCACAGTCTGATGCTGTTGTACTGACCGGTACAACCACAGTCTGATGCTGTTGTACTGACTGACCAGTACAACCACAGTCTGATGCTGTTGTACTGACCAGTACAACCACAGTCTGATGCTGTTGTACTGACTGACCAGTACAACCACAGTCTGATGCTGTTGTACTGACCAGTACAACCACAGTCTGATGCTGTTGTACTGACTGACCAGTACAACCACAGTCTGATGCTGTTGTACTGACTGACCAGTACAACCACAGTCTGATGCTGTTGTACTGACCAGTACAACCACAGTCTGATGCTGTTGTACTGACCAGTACAACCACAGTCTGATGCTGTTGTACTGACCAGTACAACCACAGTCTGATGCTGTTGTACTGACCAGTACAACCACAGTCTGATACTGTTGTACTGACTGACCAGTACAACCACAGTCTGATGCTGTTGTACTGACCAGTACAACCACAGTCTGATGCTGTTGTACTGACCAGTACAACCACAGTCTGATGCTGTTGTAAGGACCGGTACAACCACAGTCTGATGCTGTTGTACTGACCAGTACAACCACAGTCTGATGCTGTTGTACTGACCAGTACAACCACAGTCTGATGCTGTTGTACTGACCAGTACAACCACAGTCTGATGCTGTTGTACTGACCAGTACAACCACAGTCTGATACTGTTGTACTGACTGACCAGTACAACCACAGTCTGATGCTGTTGTACTGACCAGTACAACCACAGTCTGATACTGTTGTACTGACTGACCAGTACAACCACAGTCAATTTGTATGGGTCACGACTCTAGTAAAAATCCCATTTTCATCTCCTACATAAAAAACAAACAAAAAACTGTGTTTTGTACGTTCTGTAGGCCCGGTGACGGAGGAGGTTCTATATACGGTACCGTTCTGTAGGCCCGGTGACGGAGGAGGTTCTATATATGGTACCGTTCTGTAGGCCCAGTGACGGAGGAGGTTCTATATACGGTACCGTTCTGTAGGCCCAGTGACGGAGGTTCTATATATGGTACCGTTCTGTAGGCCCGGTGACGGAGGAGGTTCTATATACGGTACCGTTCTGTAGGCCCAGTGACGGAGGTTCTATATATGGTACCGTTCTGTAGGCCCGGTGACGGAGGAGGTTCTATATACGGTACCGTTCTGTAGGCCCAGTGACGGAGGAGGTTCTATATACGGTACCGTTCTGTAGGCCCAGTGACGGAGGAGGTTCTATATACGGTACCGTTCTGTAGGCCCCGTGACGGAGGTTCTATATACGGTACCGTTCTGTAGGCCCAGTGACGGAGGAGGTTCTATATACGGTACCGTTCTGTAGGCCCAGTGACGGAGGAGGTTCTATATATGGTACCGTTCTGTAGGCCCAGTGACGGAGGAGGTTCTATATATGGTACCGTTCTGTAGGCCCAGTGACGGAGGAGGTTCTATATACGGTACCGTTCTGTAGGCCCAGTGACGGAGGAGGTTCTATATACGGTACCGTTCTGTAGGCCCAGTGACGGAGGAGGTTCTATATATGGTACCGTTCTGTAGGCCCAGTGACGGAGGAGGTTCTATATATGGTACCGTTCTGTAGGCCCAGTGACGGAGGTTCTATATACGGTACCGTTCTGTAGGCCCAGTGACGGAGGTTCTATATATGGTACCGTTCTGTAGGCCCAGTGACGGAGGTTCTATATACGGTACCGTTCTGTAGGCCCAGTGACGGAGGTTCTATATACGGTACCGTTCTGTAGGCCCAGTGACGGAGGAGGTTCTATATATGGTACCGTTCTGTAGGCCCAGTGACGGAGGAGGTTCTATATACGGTACCGTTCTGTAGGCCCAGTGACGGAGGTTCTATATACGGTACCGTTCTGTAGGCCCAGTGACGGAGGAGGTTCTATATACGGTACCGTTCTGTAGGCCCAGTGACGGAGGTTCTATATATGGTACCGTTCTGTAGGCCCAGTGACGGAGGAGGTTCTATATATGGTACCGTTCTGTAGGCCCAGTGACGGAGGAGGTTCTATATATGGTACCGTTCTGTAGGCTCAGTGACGGAGGTTCTATATATGGTACCGTTCTGTAGGCCCAGTGACGGAGGTTCTATATATGGTACCGTTCTGTAGGCCCAGTGACGGAGGAGGTTCTATATACGGTACCGTTCTGTAGGCCCAGTGACGGAGGAGGTTCTATATACGGTACCGTTCTGTAGGCCCAGTGACGGAGGTTCTATATATGGTACCGTTCTGGAGGCCCAGTGACGGAGGAGGTTCTATATATGGTACCGTTCTGTAGGCCCAGTGACGGAGGAGGTTCTATATACGGTACCGTTCTGTAGGCCCAGTGACGGAGAAGGTTCTATATACGGTACCGTTCTGTAGGCCCAGTGACGGAGGTTCTATATATGGTACCGTTCTGGAGGCCCAGTGACGGAGGAGGTTCTATATACGGTACCGTTCTGTAGGCCCAGTGACGGAGGAGGTTCTATATACGGTACCGTTCTGTAGGCCCAGTGACGGAGGTTCTATATACGGTAAGGTTCTGTAGGCCCAGTGACGGAGGAGGTTCTATATACGGTACCGTTCTGTAGGCCCGGTGACGGAGGAGGTTCTATATATGGTACCGTTCTGTAGGCCCAGTGACGGAGGAGGTTCTATATACGGTACCGTTCTGTAGGCCCAGTGACGGAGGTTCTATATATGGTACCGTTCTGTAGGCCCGGTGACGGAGGAGGTTCTATATACGGTACCGTTCTGTAGGCCCAGTGACGGAGGTTCTATATATGGTACCGTTCTGTAGGCCCGGTGACGGAGGAGGTTCTATATACGGTACCGTTCTGTAGGCCCAGTGACGGAGGAGGTTCTATATACGGTACCGTTCTGTAGGCCCAGTGACGGAGGAGGTTCTATATACGGTACCGTTCTGTAGGCCCCGTGACGGAGGTTCTATATACGGTACCGTTCTGTAGGCCCAGTGACGGAGGAGGTTCTATATACGGTACCGTTCTGTAGGCCCAGTGACGGAGGAGGTTCTATATATGGTACCGTTCTGTAGGCCCAGTGACGGAGGAGGTTCTATATATGGTACCGTTCTGTAGGCCCAGTGACGGAGGAGGTTCTATATACGGTACCGTTCTGTAGGCCCAGTGACGGAGGAGGTTCTATATACGGTACCGTTCTGTAGGCCCAGTGACGGAGGAGGTTCTATATATGGTACCGTTCTGTAGGCCCAGTGACGGAGGAGGTTCTATATATGGTACCGTTCTGTAGGCCCAGTGACGGAGGTTCTATATACGGTACCGTTCTGTAGGCCCAGTGACGGAGGTTCTATATATGGTACCGTTCTGTAGGCCCAGTGACGGAGGTTCTATATACGGTACCGTTCTGTAGGCCCAGTGACGGAGGTTCTATATACGGTACCGTTCTGTAGGCCCAGTGACGGAGGAGGTTCTATATATGGTACCGTTCTGTAGGCCCAGTGACGGAGGAGGTTCTATATACGGTACCGTTCTGTAGGCCCAGTGACGGAGGAGGTTCTATATACGGTACCGTTCTGTAGGCCCAGTGACGGAGGTTCTATATATGGTACCGTTCTGTAGGCCCAGTGACGGAGGAGGTTCTATATATGGTACCGTTCTGTAGGCCCAGTGACGGAGGAGGTTCTATATATGGTACCGTTCTGTAGGCTCAGTGACGGAGGTTCTATATATGGTACCGTTCTGTAGGCCCAGTGACGGAGGTTCTATATATGGTACCGTTCTGTAGGCCCAGTGACGGAGGAGGTTCTATATACGGTACCGTTCTGTAGGCCCAGTGACGGAGGAGGTTCTATATACGGTACCGTTCTGTAGGCCCAGTGACGGAGGTTCTATATATGGTACCGTTCTGGAGGCCCAGTGACGGAGGAGGTTCTATATATGGTACCGTTCTGTAGGCCCAGTGACGGAGGAGGTTCTATATACGGTACCGTTCTGTAGGCCCAGTGACGGAGGAGGTTCTATATACGGTACCGTTCTGTAGGCCCAGTGACGGAGGTTCTATATATGGTACCGTTCTGGAGGCCCAGTGACGGAGGAGGTTCTATATACGGTACCGTTCTGTAGGCCCAGTGACGGAGGAGGTTCTATATACGGTACCGTTCTGTAGGCCCAGTGACGGAGGTTCTATATATGGTACCGTTCTGTAGGCCCAGTGACGGAGGAGGTTCTATATACGGTACCGTTCTGTAGGCCCAGTGACGGAGGTTCTATATATGGTACCGTTCTGTAGGCCCGGTGACGGAGGAGGTTCTATATACGGTACCGTTCTGTAGGCCCAGTGACGGAGGTTCTATATATGGTACCGTTCTGTAGGCCCGGTGACGGAGGAGGTTCTATATACGGTACCGTTCTGTAGGCCCAGTGACGGAGGAGGTTCTATATACGGTACCGTTCTGTAGGCCCAGTGACGGAGGAGGTTCTATATACGGTACCGTTCTGTAGGCCCCGTGACGGAGGTTCTATATACGGTACCGTTCTGTAGGCCCAGTGACGGAGGAGGTTCTATATACGGTACCGTTCTGTAGGCCCAGTGACGGAGGAGGTTCTATATATGGTACCGTTCTGTAGGCCCAGTGACGGAGGAGGTTCTATATATGGTACCGTTCTGTAGGCCCAGTGACGGAGGAGGTTCTATATACGGTACCGTTCTGTAGGCCCAGTGACGGAGGAGGTTCTATATACGGTACCGTTCTGTAGGCCCAGTGACGGAGGAGGTTCTATATACGGTACCGTTCTGTAGGCCCAGTGACGGAGGAGGTTCTATATATGGTACCGTTCTGTAGGCCCAGTGACGGAGGAGGTTCTATATATGGTACCGTTCTGTAGGCCCAGTGACGGAGGTTCTATATATGGTACCGTTCTGTAGGCCCAGTGACGGAGGTTCTATATACGGTACCGTTCTGTAGGCCCAGTGACGGAGGTTCTATATACGGTACCGTTCTGTAGGCCCAGTGACGGAGGAGGTTCTATATATGGTACCGTTCTGTAGGCCCAGTGACGGAGGAGGTTCTATATACGGTACCGTTCTGTAGGCCCAGTGACGGAGGAGGTTCTATATACGGTACCGTTCTGTAGGCCCAGTGACGGAGGTTCTATATATGGTACCGTTCTGTAGGCCCAGTGACGGAGGAGGTTCTATATATGGTACCGTTCTGTAGGCCCAGTGACGGAGGAGGTTCTATATATGGTACCGTTCTGTAGGCTCAGTGACGGAGGTTCTATATATGGTACCGTTCTGTAGGCCCAGTGACGGAGGTTCTATATATGGTACCGTTCTGTAGGCCCAGTGACGGAGGAGGTTCTATATACGGTACCGTTCTGTAGGCCCAGTGACGGAGGAGGTTCTATATACGGTACCGTTCTGTAGGCCCAGTGACGGAGGTTCTATATATGGTACCGTTCTGGAGGCCCAG
>NC_136803.1:2606221-2628721 GCF_951216825.1 Electrona antarctica | reverse complement strand
GGCGCGCTACGAGCTTGTAGATCTGCTATTTTTGAAAAATCGAAGAACGACTGACATAGAAACATAGCTTTTTCAGAAAACTGACATTTCTAGAATCTGATCTCAGGTCAAAATGGATTAAATATCTTTGCTGATCTACAAGCTCAAGAGACCGTGAGCCTTTTGGAACTATAAGCGTTGACTATAACCAGACCATTTGATTCGGGCCAACTACATTTTCCACCGTTTTTGTGTTTTCTTCAAAACACACTGCTAAAAGTAAAACTCCTATACACCGTTTGTCCAAATTAGAGCAGTCAGACTTCTCACACGCCATTCCAGTTCTCTATAATTAATCCATTTTGACCTGAGATCAGATTCTAAAAATGTCTTCTACATCCTGACAGTTTTTTGAAAAAGCTATGTTTCTATGTCAGTCGTTCTTTGATTTTTCAAAAATAGCAGACCTACAAGCTTGTAGCGCGCCACTCGGTGGCGCGCTATGAGCTTGTAGATCTGCTATTTTTCAATAGCCAAAGCATAACATAATGCTAACACCAAAAGGGGTTCCCACCCAAAATGGGCTAATAACTGCCTTCTAAAATTGCACAGGCCCTGGGTATACAATCTCCAGTAGCAGATCTACAAGCTTGAAATGCAGCTTGTAGGTCTACAACTTTTGATATTTTAGAATTATTAGAATCTGGAA
Source organism: Electrona antarctica (assembly GCF_951216825.1). NCBI lineage: Eukaryota > Metazoa > Chordata > Actinopteri > Myctophiformes > Myctophidae > Electrona > Electrona antarctica. The sequence goes on along the minus strand of NC_136803.1, from coordinate 2,628,033 downwards.
AAGTAACAGTTTTGGTCGTATAAGGAGGTTTCCACCCGACAGACGATATTTATTCGTGTTCGAATTACTCACCTGTCCAAGTCCTTCTGTGGTCTGCAGAGAAATCACACAAAATACACACACATCAATATATATACACACAACAACATACCACCTTTGTAAAATAGAGTGAATATACAGAAATGGCAATCTTATAACCTATGAGTATAGAGCGTCGCAGTCACGCCCACTTTCATGACGACGCCTGGCCCAGGAAATAATTCCCAATGCATGTTTCCCATAGACATTTCAAAACGTATTTATTTAAAGACCTTATAAGCGTCGTACGAAGCCAACTGGAGTTGTGACAAATCATGACAACAAACACAATATTTTGGACCAAACAAATAAATACAAAGAAGAAAAACAACAAAAAAAGTGTTGTATTAACCTGCCGTTTTCTTCTTCTTTCTAATTATTTGTTCAGCCCGAAAAATTGTGTTTGTTGTCATGATTTGTCACGACAAGAGTTGTCTTTGTCCGCGGCGTAAACGTCTTTAAATAAATACTTTCTGAAAAGTCTATGAGGAAAATGAACGGGGATTTCTTTTCCGATAGAGAGCCCTCGTATGGATGTGGAAAATCAACTGACTGAAAACGCTAATGTTACCGCGGAAGAATTACATTCAATTCAATTCAGAAGTAGTTACATTTTCGCCAGAAACACTGTATCAAATATTGAGTGACTGACTATCGGAAATGATACAGAGCCTCTCCCGACAATACCATTAGGTGTGATGCTGTAATATTATTAGGTGTATAATAATGTGTGATACTGTAATATTATTAGGTGTATAATTATGTGTGATACTGTAATATTATTAGGTGCTGTAATGTGATGTTTACCTGAATTCAACAACGAAGGCATTCTTAAAACCAGGCAGTCTCTCAAAGGCTTCTTTAATCTGCAATGAGCACACAGAAAACAGAGCATGAATTAAAGGCCCACTCACACAGAAAACAGAGCATGAATTAAAGGCCCACTCACACAGAAAACAGAGCATGAATTAAAGGCCCACTCACACAGGAAACAGAGCATGAATTAAAAGGCCCACTCACACAGGAAACAGAGCATGAATTAAAGGCCCACTCACACAGGAAACAGAGCATGAATTAAAGGCCCACTCACACAGGAAACACCATGAATTAAAGGCCCACTCACACAGGAAACAGAGCATGAATTAAAGGCCCACTCACACAGGAAACAGAGCATGAATTAAAGGCCCACTCACACAGGAAACACCATGAATTAAAAGGCCCACTCACACAGAAAACAGAGCATGAATTAAAGGCCCACTCACACAGAAAACAGAGCATGAATTAAAGGCCCACTCACACAGGAAACACCATGAATTAAAGGCCCACTCACACAGGAAACAGAGCATGAATTAAAAGGCCCACTCACACAGGAAACAGAGCATGAATTAAAGGCCCACTCACACAGGAAACAGAGCATGAATTAAAAGGCCCACTCACACAGGAAACACCATGAATTAAAAGGCCCACTCACACAGGAAACACCATGAATTAAAGGCCCACTCACACAGGAAACAGAGCATGAATTAAAAGGCCCACTCACACAGGAAACAGAGCATGAATTAAAAGGCCCACTCACACAGGAAACAGAGCATGAATTAAAAGGCCCACTCACACAGGAAACAGAGCATGAATTAAAGGCCCACTCACACAGGAAACAGAGCATGAATTAAAGGCCCACTCACACAGGAAACAGAGCATGAATTAAAAGGCCCACTCACACAGGAAACACCATGAATTAAAGGCCCACTCACACAGGAAACACCATGAATTAAAGGCCCACTCACACAGGAAACAGAGCATGAATTAAAGGCCCACTCACACAGGAAACAGAGCATGAATTAAAAGGCCCACTCACACAGGAAACACCATGAATTAAAAGGCCCACTCACACAGGAAACAGAGCATGAATTAAAGGCCCACTCACACAGGAAACAGAGCATGAATTAAAAGGCCCACTCACACAGGAAACACCATGAATTAAAGGCCCACTCACACAGGAAACAGAGCATGAATTAAAAGGCCCACTCACACAGGAAACACCATGAATTAAAAGGCCCACTCACACAGGAAACAGAGCATGAATTAAAGGCCCACTCACACAGGAAACAGAGCATGAATTAAAAGGCCCACTCACACAGGAAACACCATGAATTAAAGGCCCACTCACACAGGAAACACCATGAATTAAAAGGCCCACTCACACAGGAAACACCATGAATTAAAGGCCCACTCACACAGGAAACAGAGCATGAATTAAAAGGCCCACTCACACAGGAAACAGAGCATGAATTAAAGGCCCACTCACACAGGAAACAGAGCATGAATTAAAAGGCCCACTCACACAGGAAACAGAGCATGAATTAAAAGGCCCACTCACACAGGAAACAGAGCATGAATTAAAAGGCCCACTCACACAGGAAACAGAGCATGAATTAAAAGGCCCACTCACACAGGAAACAGAGCATGAATTAAAGGCCCACTCACACAGGAAACAGAGCATGAATTAAAGGCCCACTCACACAGGAAACAGAGCATGAATTAAAAGGCCCACTCACACAGGAAACACCATGAATTAAAGGCCCACTCACACAGGAAACAGAGCATGAATTAAAGGCCCACTCACACAGGAAACAGAGCATGAATTAAAAGGCCCACTCACACAGGAAACAGAGCATGAATTAAAAGGCCCACTCACACAGGAAACAGAGCATGAATTAAAAGGCCCACTCACACAGGAAACAGAGCATGAATTAAAGGCCCACTCACACAGGAAACAGAGCATGAATTAAAGGCCCACTCACACAGAAAACAGAGCATGAATTAAAGGCCCACTCACACAGGAAACAGAGCATGAATTAAAGGCCCACTCACACAGGAAACAGAGCATGAATTAAAGGCCCACTCACACAGAAAACAGAGCATGAATTAAAGGCCCACTCACACAGGAAACAGAGCATGAATTAAAAGGCCCACTCACACAGGAAACAGAGCATGAATTAAAAGGCCCACTCACACAGGAAACAGAGCATGAATTAAAAGGCCCACTCACACAGAAAAACAATTAAAGGCCCACTCACACAGGAAACAGACCATGAATTAAAGGCCCACTCACACAGGAAACACCATGAATTAAAAGGCCCACTCACACAGGAAACACCATTAATTAAAAGGCCCACTCACACAGGAAACACCATTAATTAAAAGGCCCACTCACACAGGAAACACCATTAATTAAAAGGCCCACTCACACAGGAAACACCATTAATTAAAAGGCCCACTCACACAGGAAACACCATTAATTAAAAGGCCCACTCAAACAGAAAGGTAACCATCCCTAATAAGTACCTTGGCAGTAAACCGAAAGGTACCCATCCCTAATAGGTACCTTGGCAGTAAACCGAAAGGTACCCATCCCTAATAGGTACCTTGGCAGTAAACCGAAAGGTACCCATCCCTAATAGGTACCTTGGCAGTAAACCGAAAGGTACCCATCCCTAATAGGTACCTTGGCAGTAAACCGAAAGGTACCCATCCCTAATAGGTACCTTGGCAGTAAACCGAAAGGTACCCATCCCTAATAGGTACCTTGGCAGTAAACCGAAAGGTACCCATCTCTAATAGGTACCTTGGCAGTAAACCGAAAGGTACCCATCCCTAATAGGTACCTTGGCAGTAAACCGAAAGGTACCCATCCCTAATAGGTACCTTGGCAGTAAACCGAAAGGTACCCATCCCTAATAGGTACCTTGGCAGTAAACCGAAAGGTACCCATCCCTAATAGGTACCTTGGCAGTAAACCGAAAGGTACCCATCCCTAATAGGTACCTTGGCAGTAAACCGAAAGGTACCCATCCCTAATAGGTACCTTGGCAGTAAACCGAAAGGTACCCATCCCTAATAGGTACCTTGGCAGTAAACCGAAAGGTACCCATCCCTAATAGGTACCTTGGCAGTAAACCGAAAGGTACCCATCCCTAATAGGTACCTTGGCAGTAAACCGAAAGGTACCCATCCCTAATAGGTACCTTGGCAGTAAACCGCTTGCTCAGCTGTTGGTAGTAGAAGCTGCTGGGATCTCTCAGGTCGTCATGGTAACTGTGTCCTCTCAGTTTGATTGACAGGTCCACGAGCTGCTCCCTCACGGGTCCGCCGGGCCTCCGTAACGACTCGTCAACCTCGTTGCCGATCTGCCAACATCGTTAAGAACAAACAATGATCATCGTTGTTCATAACAACAATTGTAAAGTACTACTACTATTACTATTTACCCACCGTGTTGTCTTGGGGTTCATCCAGAGCAAATCCGTTGTTTCCCAGCAGGTCATCGTTGGTGACGTCACCGGGAGAATCAGAAGTGATGTCATCGGAAGAATCAGGGGTGATGTCGTCAGAGGAATCAGGGGTCATGTCGTCAGAAGGTTCTGGGGTGATCTCCAGAAGACTATCCAGGGTGAGGTCTTCATCCTCCAGTCGTACGTCTGGGGAAACATCTCCAATGTCTTCTGGGATCTTCTGGGTCGGATCTTCACCCCTGGCCTCCTCTGCGTCTCCTCCAGGTACCAGGGTGGGTTCTGGATGAATTCCTTCACCGGTCTCCTCTTCACTGGTGGTGTGTTCTGGTGAAGATCGGACCATCTCCTCCACAGCTGCTTCGCTGGGAGATTCTGGGGGTGGGGCTTCTTCTACAGTGGATCCCCTTGGGGACTCCACCGGTCCCCCGGGGGTCTGCAACGGTCGCTGTGGAGGAACGTCTGTTTCTCCTCCAGTAGTTTCAGTCACAGCTTCATCTTCTGGAGCCTCTTCCGAGTCCTCCTGAAGATCTACGGCCAATGAGGTGACCTCCTCGGAGTCCTCTTGAAGATCTACGGCCAATGAGGTGACCTCCTCGGAGTCCTCTTGAAGATCTACGGCCAATGAGGTGACCTCCTCAGAGTCATCTTGAAGATCTACGGCCAATGAGGTGACCTCCTCAGAGTCCTCTTGAAGATCTACGGCCAATGAGGTGACCTCCTCTGAGTCCTCTTGAAGATCTACGGCCAATGAGGTGACCTCCTCGGAGTCCTCTTGAAGATCTACGGCCAATGAGGTGATTTCCTCTTCAGAGTCTACAGGCGTTTCATCAACTGTTTGTTGAATGGCATCATCTACGATCTCGGCTTCCATGAACTCTGCTTCCATGACCTCTGGCTCTGGTTCCTCTGGCGCCTCGTCTTCAGCTGTAACCTCGGTCGTTTCCTCAGTCTGTTCTCCCGTTGTCTCTTGTTTTTCTTCACGTTCCGCCACCTCTTGTGTTTCGCCTGCAAATTCAACACTTTCCTCAGCCAGGTTTTCTACGTCTGCAGACTCCAGTGTCTGATCCTCTGCCAGGTTTTCTACGTCTGCAGACTCCAGTGTCTGATCCCCCGCCAGGTTTTCTACGTCTGCAGACTCCAGTGTCTGATCCTCTGCCAGGTTTTCTACGTCTGCAGACTCCAGAGTTTGATCCTCTGCCAGGTTTTCTACGTCTGCAGACTCCAGCGTTTGATCCTCTGCCAGGTTTTCCACGTCTGCAGACTCCAGAGTTTGATCCTCTGCCAGGTTTTCCACGTCTGCAGACTCCAGTGTTTGAACCTCTGCCAGGTCTTCTACGTCTGCAGACTCCAGTGTTTGAACCTCTGCCAGGTCTTCTACGTCTGCAGACTCCAGTGTCTGATCCTCCGCCAGGTTTTCTACGTCTGCAGACTCCAGAGTTTGATCCTCTGCCAGGTTTTCCACGTCTGCAGACTCCAGTGTTTGAACCTCTGCCAGGTCTTCTACGTCTGCAGACTCCAGTGTCTGATCCTCCGCCAGGTTTTCTACGTCTGCAGACTCCAGTGTTTGATCCTCTGCCAGGTTTTCTACGTCTGCAGACTCCAGAGTTTGATCCTCTGCCAGGTTTTCCACGTCTGCAGACTCCAGTGTTGGATCCTCTGCCAGGTCTTCTACGTCTTCAGACTCCAGTGTTTGATCCTCTGCCAGGTTTTCTACGTCTGCAGACTCCAGAGTTTGATCCTCTGCCAGGTTTTCTACATCTGCAGACTCCAGTGTTGGATCCTCTGCCAGGTTTTCCACGTCTGCAGACTCCAGTGTTTGATCCTCTGCCAGGTTTTCCACGTCTGCAGACTCCAGAGTTTGATCCTCTGCCAGGTCTTCTACGTCTTCAGACTCCAGTGTTTGATCCTCTGCCAGGTCTTCTACGTCTGCAGACTCCAGTGTTTGATCCTCTGCCAGGTTTTCTACGTCTGCAGACTCCAGTGTTGGATCCTCTGCCAGGTCTTCTACGTCTTCAGACTCCAGTGTTTGATCCTCTGCCAGGTTTTCCACGTCTGCAGACTCCAGTGTTTGATCCTCTGCCAGGTTTTCCACGTCTGCAGACTCTAGTGTTGGATCCTCTGCCAGGTTTTCCACGTCTTCAGACTCCAGTGTCTGATCCTCTGCTGGCTCCACACCATCTTTTCCTGTGAATTAATTGACCTCCAGGTTAATTCAGAGACATATTTTGACCTTCATATGGTTATACACTACCACTTCAAGGGATTAAATAATCAAATAGTTTGACATTTCTTACATGTTTTTTCATCAATGTTTTCTCATCATAAAAAAATCTTTTTGCCAATTATTTAGGGTCCACTTGCAGTACCTGTCGTCTCGTCTTCTTGAGTCTCATCGGGTATTTCTTCTTCTTCTTCTTCTGCTATTGCTGCTTCTTCGTCCTGTGATGTCTCATCCTCGGCCCTCTCTGCTTCAGCGATCTCTTCTTTTGAGCTTTCCTCAGCTGCCTCTCGTACCGTCACCACCTCCTCTAGCGCGCCCTGGAGCAGATCCTCCCCAGCGCCTCCTCCCTCGCTGATCTGGGAGTCCTCCTCCTCCTGTAGGACGAGAACAGGCTGAGGAGGAAGCGACCCAACAAGGCAAAGACATTTTTATATTTTACTGACTTCAAAAGATGACTGAGAAAGGAGAGGGGCCGCACAGCTCGTAGTCTTCAGGGAAGAAGGCAACTTGTTGCCGAAACGTTGGAAAAATTTAAATTTGATGGCATCGTGACTACGAGCTGTGCGGCCTCTCTCCTTTCTCAGTCATCGTTTTATCTCCTGCGGTCAGCACCTCCCCACTACATCTAATTTCTTCCTCACTGTGGTCCATATGTTACCAATTATATGTTCTTCTTCTGTGCAGTTTGTGTTTTTTCGTCTTTATTGCTGCTCTCGTAAACTTGTTGTTCTGATTCAACTCGAAATGCCTGCTATTTAATCCCAAATACCTCTACCTGCTTCTTCCTCTTATTTTGATATCTATTCTTTCATTACAATGTGACGATGAACTAAAACTGAAACCCAAACTAACCTCCTCTGTCCGTGCGACGTCTCCGAGGTCACCCGGGGCTTCAGAGGCTGTGGTTCCTCCCGTAGAGAGGAGCAGCGGAGCTTCAGACTGCAGGGGTGGAGCTTCAGACTGCAGGGGCGGAGCTTCAGACTGCAGGGGCGGAGCTTCTGTCCAGGTCTCCGAGTGAGGAGAAACTGGAGCGGCTACAGTAGGCCTGGCCTGTGACGTCGCCTCGTCCACAAGACGGGTCACTTCAGCTGCAACCTCTGAAGGAGACCCTCCAGGAATCAGCTGGATGTCACTGTCAGGTTCCTCTAGAGTTCCCACTTCTTCTTCTTCTTCTGCTACTGCTAACTGCACCTCCAGATCATGGAAGTGACCGTCGGGTCCTTCTAGAGTCCCTTGTTCCTCCGTCTGCACCTCCAGAGCCGTTGGTACCCGACCAACGTCGTCTGGCGTCGCTTCGACGTCCTCATCGGGCAGGACGGAGTCCAGGGTGACCTGTGAGCAGTGGTGGAAAAATTTGTCGCATTCCTTTTTTACTTAAGTAAAAGTTATCAATATTGCAATGTAGAACTATACTTCGTTACAAGTCCGGAATTCAAAATGTACTTGAGTAAAAGTGCATGGCATCAAAATGAAAGTACTCACTTTTCATGTTTTCAAATGTATGAAAATAGCAGAACTACAAGCTCACAATGCGTTGCGATGCGACACATTGTGAGCTTGTAGATCGGCTATTTTCAAATGGCCGAAATGTGTATAGGGCTGAAGTAGTTCATGTATGTTTTGTAATAATAATCAAAATCTACAAAGTAACTTAGTAACTAAAGTTGTCAAACAATTGTAGTGGAGCAAAAGTGCAATATTTGCCTCTGAAATGTAGTGGCGTAGAAGTAAAAGTACAGATAATTTTACATATTCAAGTAAAGTACAAATATACCTCAAAACTGTACTTAAGTACAGTACTTAAGTAAATGTACTTAGTTACTTTCCACCAGTTGACCAGCAGACTCTGGACTGACCTCCGCATGGGGCGCCTGCACCGCCGCCACCTCAACGGGAACTTCTGGACTTAGCTCCTCCCCTGCTGGCCTTAGCTCCTCCCCTCCTGGACGTAGCTCCTCCCCTCTGGCGGGTATCGCGGATGTTTGTTGTTCATCTCCCGGCGAGGCTTCCCTTTCGGTTCCTCGAGGTTCTGAATTCCCGTAGAAGAAGAAGAGCAGTCAGTGGTGGAGAAAAATACTGCACTCAAAACTATTTTACTCAAGTAAAAGGTATCTACGCTGCAATGCAGAAATGCTCTGCTACAAGTTGAAATGCTCTGCTACAAGTTGAAAGTCCGGAGTTCAAAATGTACTTGGAGTACTGTAAAAGTACAAAAGTGTTGGTATACAAATTAAAAGGTACTTAAAGTACCAAAAGTAGAAAGTACTCTTTATGCTGAATGTCCCATTTCAAGTTTTCAAATGTATAAAGATCTTTTGAAAATAGCAGAGCTTATAGATTGGCTTTTTTTCAAATGGAATTTGGAATGTATGTAGAACGCATATCATCATCACCTTTATTTATACTTGGAAATACAGTTGAGGGCAAGCCCTCATTTTCAACGTAGCCGAGGTTACAATACACAAATACAGTCAAAACAATACATCAACACAACATTATAAATCAGGATAAATTACAACGGAACTTAAATGCAGAACAACCAGTAAAATAAATCAATTGAAGCGGGAGCAATCACGGTGAAAATAGTTCTGCATTCCTTTGAACTGACGGCAGTTTTAAGAAGTTTTGAAGTTCATTCCACGAGGCTGGGCCATTGACAGAAAAAGCTGTCCATAATGGTGTGGTTAATGTACGAGTTGTAATAATAATCAAAATCTACAAAAAAAAAAAATTGTAACTAAAGTGTTCAAATAATTATAGTGGAGTAAATTAAGTACAATATATAGATCTGAGATGTAGAAGTGTTGGAAATACTCAAGTAAAGACGTACAAACATCTCAAAGTTGTATTTAAGTACAGTAATTAACCCATTTAAAAAATAGCAGACCTACAAGCTTGTAGCGCGCCACTCGGTGGCACGCTATGAGCTTGTAGATTTCAATAGCTAAATTATAACATAATGTTTAAAACACCAAAAGGGGTTCCCGCCCAAAATGGGTAAATTAAATCTCTGCCTACTTTCTACCACTGTAGAAGGAAGGGCCTCCTCACCTGACTCCTCCTCCTCAGTGTCCCCGCCAACCGCTTCCTCCTCGACCATATACGGTATTGTGTTGCCCCCCACATCCTGGCCAGTGGGTTTGTGGGTATCGTAGGCCGAAGCCTCTGCGGGGACTTCAGCCGTTGCCGCGGCGACCTGTAGAGGCACCGCCCCGTGGGCGTGGCCTTGAGTGACGTCGTCGTGTCCTTGTCCCTTTGTTACGACATCGGCAGTGATGTCGGTTCCTGTAGTGGTTGCTATGACGACCTCATGGATCTCTGGGGTCACCCGGGTGTAAGGGGGGAAGACGAGGTCGACGCCCACAGCTGTGATTGGTCCACTCGTAGTGACATCATTGTCTTTGACGAAGAGACGGAGAATAGGTACAGTGAGACAGAATTAAAATGGTGATGTTATCCATCTTCATTAATGCTCCCTGTTATATTATGGTACACATTTCTTTCTACCCGGTCTGTGCCTACCAGTGACATCATCGTTAGGCAGGTTTTCATTTTTTACTTGCCCAAGCAGAGTGCGCAAGTACTGCAATCGGCTGGGTATGTATGTATGCATGTCGGTATTGTCCACCGGCCAATAAGGGACCACCATTCTTGATGACGTAACTAAGGTACGTTTGGTGATCGGCTGGGTATGTATTGTATGTACGTATGTGTCGGGGGGGAATGGTGGTCCCTTATTGGTTGTTAGTGGCGGTGATGTAACTAAGTACGTTTCAAGGTTGGTATACTGTAAGGTCAATAACGAGTCTAAAGGATTTAGAACGGCAGTTGTAAGAGACATTAGTTAGTAGCAGTACTTGTGCGCTCTGCTCGCGCACAAGTAGGCCATGTATGGCCTCCTTGTGCGCAAGGCGCAAGTTGACACCTCGACAGAGTGCAGTTCTAGTTTTTCTGTTTTTATTAACGTGCGAACAACGGAGCTTAGCTTAGATTTCCCATCGATGATGTCACTGATAGGCAGTACTCTATCGTGAATTGCCCATTGTCCAGTCATCTCTCTAAAGGATTTTACAACCCAACTTATCTGGTATTGTTCAATATTAGTTTGTTAGAGCTTCTGCTTGGAAATAACAAGACTTTCACTGTGCAAAAAGCATGGAATACGGATGTGTATATTACAGGAAACTCCCGTTAAACTTTCCAACAAACTCCGGTAAACTCCCGAATTGTTATTATACGGTATATTACCGTATATTAACTGTATATGCTGCTAAACTTGAGGTTTTCGGGCAAAATACAGTTCCCATAATTGCCCGTTTCACGCCTCTGTTCACGCAGTATTTACTTCTTTAAAGTCCAGATGACGACATGAATATTTAACTGTTACCAAACAAACACCATCATTATAACAATATATCACAATGTAGAGCTTTGACATTTTAACACACACACATTTTGGTTTTAACCAACAGTATCACCTACCCTGGCTTTAACTGGGCGGGAACCCCTTTTGGTGTTTTAACTAAGCTTTGTGTTATACTTTAGCTATTGAAAAATAGCAGATCTACAAGCTCGTAGCGCGCCACCGAGTGGCGCGCTACAAGCTTGTAGATCTGCTATTTTTTGAAAAATCTTAAAAATGCGGCACAACTCTTTGAATATATATTCTTTCAGAGCGAACGTTTTTTTTTTTTTTTTCTCGACGTCAGGCCTAAATGGGTTAAAATAACTAACAACCAAACGATCTACAAGCTTACGTTGTAGATCGCCTATTTTGGGTGTTCTGAAATGACTGAGCAGGCATACTGTACCTCCTGTGGTGTCCAGTGGATGGTCACTCTGGAACTGCATGTCTTCAGTACTGTACACACACATAACACGCACACACACACTATTTTTAAACGCACTTTATATTTCACACAAATCTCAAAGTAATATTAATTAAAAAGCTCAGACACACACACACACACACACACACACACACACACACACACACACACACACACACACACACACACACACACACACACACACACACACACACACACACACACACACACACACACACACACACACACACACACACACACACACACACACACACACACACACACACACACACACACACACACCTGTTCCTTGCAGTATCCATGGCAATCCTCTGAAAAAGGAGCATATGATTGAAAAGTAGTTAGTTTATTGAGGACCCCCAAAATTGACCATAATTAGCCCGCGGACCCCCATTTGAAAAGATATGCCAGGGACCCCCATAAGAGAAGATTTCTACGGCTCTAGCAGTGATTCTCAACCCGTTTAATTTCAAGGACCCCCAGTTTGACGTGCATTAGTCTACGGACCCCCCATTTAATGGCATTTCTATCTCTGGGGCCCCACATTATATCGTAAAATCTAAGTTAATTTAACTCTGAGAGTGTCCAAATGGACCCGTTACCATTTGTACACGCTCAGAGTTGCAGAACCATAAGGGTCCATTTGGTTCCACTAAACTATCATTTAGCTGGGGACTCCCTGGAACTCCCTCGAGGACCTCTGGGGGTCCCCAGACCCCACTTTTGGAACCACTGCTCTACATACTATGTGATCGTATAGTTTACTGAGACACTACGGGGGGTATGTGCCTGGAAGAGCTCTTAGATCCTCAGGAACTGGTCTTTTAGAGGTTCCTAAGGCTAGACCCAAATCTAAAAGGCATGGAGAAGCAGCCTTTAGCTATAATGGTCCTATAATGTGGAACAGTCTCCCTGTAAACCTGCGGCTCTCTGAATCCACGGACATTTTTAAAAGAAAACTTAAGACATACCTTTTTAGCATTGCTTTTAATTAGGTCATATCCTTGTTTCCTCCTCCTTCCTAATCCTTGTTTATGTTTATTTGTAATGTTTTCAAATGTTTTCTTTTTCCTTCTTTGTTTTTATTTTAATGTCTTTTCTATTTGTAATCCGTGAAGCACATTGGGTTGCACTTGCTGTATGAAATGTGCTATACAAAAAGGTTTGTATGATTGATTGACTACACTGTCTCTCTGCATTCTATACTATATGTACAGTTTAATACTGTTGTAGGCCTACTGGGAGCCGACTGCCCGGTACAACCACAGTGCCCGGCCTAGTGCCTTGCTAAAGGGTACCGCATATGTTGACCTGAGATCAGATTCTAAAAATGTTCTTCTACATCCTGACAGTTTTCTGAAAAAGCTATGTTTCTATGTCAGTCGTTCTTCGGTTTTTCAAAAATAGCAGACCTACAAGCTCGTAGCGCGCCACTCGGTGGCGCGCTATGAGCTTGTAGATCTGCTATTTTTCACTAGCTAAAGCATAACATAATGCTAACACTAAAAGGGGTTCCCGCCCAAAATGGGTTAATCAAGACCTCATTGGTCAGAATGTTTTGACTCACACTCCTGACGAGGTGGATGTGCTCCTCTGATTGGCTGAAATGTACACCGATCTCCTTGACTGATAGGGAGTCATTCAGACAGCGGTTCACCCAATCATGATACTCGTCTCCCTCCGGGAGGCGGTCCCAGAAGATCTTAAAGGCCTCCCACACCGTGTCCTGACACACTGACACACACACACACACACACACACACACACACACACACACACACACACACACACACACACACACACACACACACACACACACACACACACACACACACACACACACACACACACGCACACGCACACACGCACAAACAGAGAAGTGATTTTCAACGGATGGACAATGAAATAAAACTTTAGTATTGTTTTTGGCAAGCGACACCATTATGTAGTTAGTAGTAGACATTCTGTAGGTATAAACTCAGGAACAGATTGATCTGTGATGAAGTGGAAAGAAGTGCAGCGCTAACCAGTGTTGTTTTCGTCGACTAAAACTATGACAAAAAATGTTCGTCGACTACCTTTTTTCACTGGCGAAAACTGAATGGAAACTAAATGAAAACTAAGCTATGGTGACTAAAACGACAAAGACTAAATATACTGACAATTTCGTCAACAAATAAAAACTAGACTAAAATGTTAGGAAGGGACTAGTGGACAAGAGATCCAGTATAAGTCATTTTACACTTGGTTGCATGCTGAAAATAGCAGATCTACAGCGTTGTGAGCTTGTAGATCGGCTATTTTCAGCAAGTGTAAAATCAGCCATTACGACAGCATCAAGGCCCGCCAAAAGGCCCAAAACACATTTTAGTCGACTAAATCAACTGTAGATTTAGTCGACAAAAATCATATGATATTTAGTCGACTAAAACTAGACTAAACACTAATACATTCCAGGTGACTAAAATGTGACTAAAACTAAATGAAAACGTTTCAAGAGACTACGACTAAAACTAAAATAGAAATTTGCTGCCAAAAACAACACTAGCACTAACGTAACGTAACATAACATAACATAACATAACATAACATAACATAACATAACATAACATAACATAACATAACATAACATAACATAATATAACGGAACATAACATAACATAACATAACATAACATAACATAACATAACATAACATAACATAACATAACATAACATAACATAACATAACATAACATAACATAACGGAACATAACATAACATAACGGAACGTAACAAGGTTTAATTATCAGTTGGTTTCACGTATCTGCAAACAGGCATGTGACTTTGAATTGTAGTGCGTGCGTGCGTGCGTGCGTGCGTGCGTGCGTGCGTGCGTGCGTGCGTGCGTGCGTGCGTGCGTGCGTACCTCTCAGGTGATAGTACTCCAGGTGGTTGGACACCGCCTGGTCCAGGGTTTCCTGGTCACACATCTTCACTCCACTGGGAAACAGAACGTTCCTCTTGGACCTGGACAGCAGTCCTCCTCCTCTCTCAGAGGTCTGTGAGATCTGACCGTCTCCGTAGGGCCGTGAGATCTTTACATCGGAGACAGCGGTGAAAGGCCGCGCGTCAGCTGTATCGGTGTGAACTGTAGAAAACAACAAGACATGAGTAGACATGGTCACCAGGATGAGGCAAGGAAGCAACCAGGTGCTCAGGAGGTGTGCAGGGAGAAAACAAAATGTAAAAATAGTAAAAAGGTGCTCCTGGGATCAATTGGGATAACACATCTAGAACAAAGCGGAGATCCGGGCACACTTAATGTTAAAAAGGAGGAAAACTTTATTCAACCGACATTTTTCGACCTATACGGTCTTCATCAGGGCTGGTATCCAGGATGTTTGAACCCATGAAGACCTGAGGCCGAATAACAACCCCTAGGGGTCCTCGAGGGAGTTCCAGGGGGTCCCCAACTAAATGATAGTTTGGAACCAAATGGACCCTTATTGTTTTTGTGACTCAGAGAGAGTACAAATTGGTTCCATTTGTGCACTCTCAGAGTTAAATTAACATTGATTTTACAATATAAATTGGGGGTCCCAGAGATAGAAATGTCATTAAATGGGGGTCCGTAGACTAATGCATGTCAAACGGAATTAAATGGGTTGAGAATCACTTCTAGAGCCTTCTCTCGTGGGGGTCCTTGGCATATCTTTTCAAATGGGGGTCCGCGGCTAATTAGTGTCAATTTGGGGGTCCTTGACATGAAACAAGTTTGGGAACCACTGCTATAAATCACTAGTTATATTCTACACGTCTTCTAAATCAGGGGTTCTCAACGTTTTTGGCCGGGGACCCCCGGAAATGCTTTGGCAATGTCTCGGGACCCCCGCCCCGCCCCCTCCCGACCCCCCAAAATAATTTGGCGACCCCCCGAGGGGTCGCGACCCATGGGTTGAGAACCCCTGTTCTAAATCAGGGGTTTCCAAAGGTTTTTTGCGCAAAACCCAAAAGAGAAAATTTGACATTTTGCCTGTGACCCAAACTAGTGAAAATAGCAGATCTACAAGTTCACAACATGTCGCTTCACCCTGTGTTGTGAGCTTGTAGATCAGCTATTTTCACTACTTCTTAAACTTTTGCTTTCAAATTCATGGAATTTCTTAGATTTTTATTTAATTTCTTCATGAAACTACTACTTTTTTGTGAATGTCTTTTGCTTTAAAAAATATATATATTAATAATTTAAAAACAAAAAAGTAGGAAACAAAAAAATTAAATCGACCCCTACAAACCCACATTTCAAGATCTTTAAAAAATAGCAGATGTGCCACAGCTGGTATATCTAGCTCATATTTATATAGAGCATTAGCGCTTTTCCAAAAAAGTACTCAAAAGTTGCTTTACATAAAGGAAAGGAAGGGACCAACTTTAACCCATTTTGGGTGGGAACCCCTTTTGGTGTTAGCATTATGTTATGCTTCAGCTATTGGTAAATAGCAGATCTACAAGCTCATAGCGCGCCACCGAGTGGCGCGCTATGAGCTTGTAGGTCTGCTATTTTTGAAAAATCGAAGAACCACTGACATAGAAACATAGCTTTTTCAGAAAACTGTCTGGATGTAGAAGACATTTTTAGAATCTGATCAATGAACAATGAAAACAATAAAGACATAATTATAAACAATCTTATAAGCATGGGGTCTGGGAGAGACATCCTGGGTCTGGGGGAGACATCCTATAAGCATGGGGTCTGGGAGAGACATCCTATAAGCATGGGGTCTGGAGAGACATCCTATAAGCATGGGGTCTGGGAGAGACATCCTATAAGCATGGGGTCTGGGAGAGACATCCTATAAGCATGGGGTCTGGGAGAGACATCCTATAAGCATGGGGTCTGGGAGAGACATCCTATAAGCATGGGGTCTGGGGGAGACATCCTGGGTCTGGGGGAGACATCCTATAAGCATGGGGTCTGGGAGAGACATCCTATAAGCATGGGGTCTGGGAGAGACATCCTGGGTCTGGGGGAGACATCCTATAAGCATGGGGTCTGGGAGAGACATCCTGGGTCTGGGGGAGACATCCTATAAGCATGGGGTCTGGGAGAGACATCCTATAAGCATGGGGTCTGGAGAGACATCCTATAAGCATGGGGTCTGGGAGAGACATCCTGGGTCTGGGAGAGACATCCTATAAGCATGGGGTCTGGGAGAGACATCCTATAAGCATGGGGTCTGGGAGAGACATCCTGGGTCTGGGAGAGACATCCTATAAGCATGGGGTCTGGGAGAGACATCCTATAAGCATGGGGTCTGGGAGAGACATCCTGGGTCTGGGAGAGACATCCTATAAGCATGGGGTCTGGGGGAGACATCCTATAAGCATGGGGTCTGGGGGAGACATCCTGGGTCTGGGAGAGACATCCTATAAGCATGGTGTCTGGGGGAGACATCCTATAAGCATGGGGTCTGGGGGAGACATCCTATAAGCATGGGGTCTGGGAGAGACATCCTATAAGCATGGGGTCTGGGAGAGACATCCTGGGTCTGGGAGAGACATCCTATAAGCATGGGGTCTGGGAGAGACATCCTGGGTCTGGGAGAGACATCCTATAAGCATGGGGTCTGGGAGAGACATCCTATAAGCATGGGGTCTGGGAGAGACATCCTGGGTCTGGGAGAGACATCCTATAAGCATGGGGTCTGGGAGAGACATCCTGGGTCTGGGAGAGACATCCTATAAGCATGGGGTCTGGGAGAGACATCCTATAAGCATGGGGTCTGGGGACATCCTATAAGCATGGGGTCTGGGGGAGACATCCTATAAGCATGGGGTCTGGGAGAGACATCCTATAAGCATGGGGTCTGGGGGACACATCCTATAAGCATGGGGTCTGGGGGAGACATCCTATAAGCATGGGGTCTGGGAGAGACATCCTATAAGCATGGGGTCTGGGGGACACATCCTATAAGCATGGGGTCTGGGAGAGACATCCTGGGTCTGGAGAGACATCCTATAAGCATGGGGTCTGGGAGAGACATCCTATAAGCATGGGGTCTGGGAGAGACATCCTATAAGCATGGGGTCTGGGAGAGACATCCTATAAGCATGGGGTCTGGGGGACACATCCTATAAGCATGGGGTCTGGGGGAGACATCCTATAAGCATGGGGTCTGGGAGAGACATCCTGGGTCTGGGGGAGACATCCTATAAGCATGGGGTCTGGGAGAGACATCCTGGGTCTGGGGGAGACATCCTATAAGCATGGGGTCTGGGAGAGACATCCTATAAGCATGGGGTCTGGGGGACACATCCTATAAGCATGGGGTCTGGGGGAGACATCCTATAAGCATGGGGTCTGGGAGAGACATCCTATAAGCATGGGGTCTGGGGGACACATCCTATAAGCATGGGGTCTGGGAGAGACATCCTGGGTCTGGGAGAGACATCCTATAAGCATGGGGTCTGGGAGAGACATCCTGGGTCTGGAGAGACATCCTATAAGCATGGGGTCTGGGGGAGACATCCTATAAGCATGGGGTCTGGAGAGACATCCTATAAGCATGGGGTCTGGGAGAGACATCCTATAAGCATGGGGTCTGGGGGACACATCCTATAAGCATGGGGTCTGGGAGAGACATCCTGGGTCTGGAGAGACATCCTATAAGCATGGGGTCTGGGAGAGACATCCTATAAGCATGGGGTCTGGGAGAGACATCCTATAAGCATGGGGTCTGGGGGACACATCCTATAAGCATGGGGTCTGGGAGAGACATCCTGGGTCTGGAGAGACATCCTATAAGCATGGGGTCTGGGAGAGACATCCTATAAGCATGGGGTCTGGGGGACACATCCTATAAGCATGGGGTCTGGGAGAGACATCCTATAAGCATGGGGTCTGGGAGAGACATCCTGGGTCTGGGAGAGACATCCTATAAGCATGGGGTCTGGGGGAGACATCCTATAAGCATGGGGTCTGGGGGAGACATCCTATAAGCATGGGGTCTGGGGGAGACATCCTGGGTCTGGGGGAGACATCCTATAAGCATGGGGTCTGGGGGAGACATCCTATATACCTCAACTGGGGGAAGGCTGTCCTGAAGAGGTGGGTTTCGAGTGTCAATATCTGCTATTATTCGGCTAGTTTGGCTAATAGCCAACGCTAAAATCTAAAATGACACAGGTGGCATTACCATATTTAATGGGTTACCAGCGATGTGATATGCACATTATGCAGCGCGCGCCGTGCATGAATTAGTCGACGATGCGATGCGTGGACGATATACGTTCCTTCATGGCGATGCGATGCCATAAGATTCAATGATGTTAAATAACTAATTTATATTACATGTGTGGAGAGTTCTTTAACCGGTTAAGACTTGTAGCCCGGCAGCTTAAGGCCATATTTTAGCAAAATGTGGACGCGGCGGACAAAAGCGCCAACATTTTTCCACATGCTCTCCATAACCATACGTTTCATTTTGGAAGGGGGGCCACGTCATAGAATGTCTTCTAAATCTAAGTTCTAAAAATAAGTTCCCAGTTGCTCTTTATCACCTTTTATCTCCATACTTTACTGTACTACTTGACAATACTACTAGTACAATAGTACAGTTGACAATCTTGATAGTAAAGATTAACCCATTTTGGACTGATGGCGATTCAAAAAAGAAGGCTTCTAAATCCTAATAGTTTCAACCTTTTTCATTCCCCAGAATTATCTCTATTGGGCCACGGACCCCCATCTGAAAATATGTTGTTCCAGGGATCCCCCAGAAGCAAATATTTTAATTAAAAACGTTCGCTCTGAAATATATATTGCTATGAGCTTGTAGATCTGCTATTTTTCAACAGCTAAAGTATGACATAATGCTTGAAACACCAAAAAGGGGTTCCCGCCCAGAATGGATTAAATAATTCAAATCAATCAATCAATCAAAAGTGTCCACATACCCGCTGTAAGGCATATTGACCCCATAACGAGGACAGCTCCCAGAGCCCACAATGCAACAGTCCTCCTCTTCTTCTCCATGTCAGTCCAAACATCTAGCCGCGTGTGGACGTTCTACCTGCTGGTCGGGACGGACAGCATGACATGGCTTCCCCCGAGGGACGTCCAGCTGGCGAGTAGGACCCTCGCTTCCCAGGAGGGCTGCGTCCAGCTGGTGGATATAGGAGCGCTCTGGCAGGAAGTTAGTAGGCCGAGGTCACAGTTAGGACACCAACATGGCAGCTATAGAAGGAATGGTGACAGGTCATAACCCACGGGTTAGTTAGGGTCCAGGTTACAGTCAGAAGGCTGAGGTGGCACCGTGGCAGGTACAGGATCCAGGGTGTCCAGGTCAAGATTTTTATAGTTAACAAAAAATAAACTAAAGTTAACTAAATAAATAACGAAAGCTAACATTAAAAAAAAAAAATTAAACTAGCAAATCCGCTCCAGAAACCGATTAAAACTAACTTAAATTAAAAAAAAGTCATATCAAAACGAAAACTAAAATGAAACATCCCAAACGATAATAATAATACTGGTCCAGGTAACGGTTGTAGTGTCCTGAGGTGACGGTCAGAAGGCTGAGGTGACAGTCAGGACTGGGAGGTGACATTAGACTGGGCCGGTGGCCAGATGGAGATTTGCTCCTGTCTTCTAATCCAATTTGCTAAGACCCCCCCCCGCTTACTGCAAAACCTGACAGATATGCCTTTCCTTTATGGCTGCAGATTCTGCAGAACTATCTCTGAACAGAAAATGCACAGATGTTGTCTTCCTTGTGACACGGCTCTGTTCATTTATTCTCATTTATATAGAATTATACATACATTGTTTGGTTTTGTCGCTTGTCGTTTTGTGGTGTGGGAGGAGGTGTGTGTACATGATGGTGGTGGTGTGGGGTGGGGGGACAAGTAGGATGGGGGGACCCCGTCCCCCCATCCTACTTGTCCCACACAAGCGATACTGGAGTACCGGGTTAGCAACTTACTACTTGAGTTGCTATTAAATGCCTTGATGTCATATTCGACCATAGGCCTATTGGCTATCATTTATAAACTCCTCTGGTGTCTCACATTTTGTTTTAAAATCATGCTTTATTGTTATGCTATTTTAACAGGCTTAAAAACACATCTTGCAGGAAGAGACAATGAGAGGGCTTTACAACAGAAGGCCAACTATTAGGGGACTAACTACTGGGGCATTTGAACACTGATGCAATTGCCTCAATTTGTGGGACGCCTGAAAAGTCTTGGAAATGAGGGACTGTCCCACGCAAAGAGGGACATCTGATACTATCAGATGACTGACAGTGGCTTATAAGAGTCTGGATATCCACCTCTGATGTGCTACGTAACCTTATAGATGTATGTGTAGTTAGTGTCGGGGTAATCCACCTGCTCTGCTGTGCTACGCAATCTTAAGTATAGATGACGTATCATGTATGTGTTTGTTAGCATCAGGGTAATCCACCTGCTCTGTGCTACATCATGTATGTGTTTGTTAGCATCAGGGTAATCCATCTGCTCTGTGCTACATCATGTATGTGTTTGTTAGCATCAGGGTAATCCACCTGCTCTGTGCTACATCATGTATGTGTTTGTTAGCATCAGGGTAATCCACCTGCTCTGTGCTACATCATGTATGTGTTTGTTAGCATCAGGGTAATCCATCTGCTCTGTGCTACATCATGTATGTGTTTGTTAGTATCAGGGTAATCCACCTGCTCTGTGCTACATCATGTATGTGTTTGTTAGCATCAGGGTAATCCACCTGCTCTGTGCTACATCATGTATGTGTTTGTTAGCATCAGGGTAATCCACCTGCTCTGTGCTACATCATGTATGTGTTTGTTAGTATCAGGGTAATCCACCTGCTCTGTGCTACATCATGTATGTGTTTGTTAGCATCAGGGTAATCCACCTGCTCTGTGCTACATCATGTATGTGTTTGTTAGCATCAGGGTAATCCACCTGCTCTGTGCTACATCATGTATGTGTTTGTTAGCATCAGGGTAATCCACCTGCTCTGTGCTACATCATGTATGTGTTTGTTAGCATCAGGGTAATCCACCTGCTCTGTGCTACATCATGTATGTGTTTGTTAGCATCAGGGTAATCCACCTGCTCTGTGCTACATCATGTATGTGTTTGTTAGCATCAGGGTAATCCACCTGCTCTGTGCTACATCATGTATGTGTTTGTTAGCATCAGGGTAATCCACCTGCTCTGTGCTACATCATGTATGTGTTTGTTAGCATCAGGGTAATCCATCTGCTCTGTGCTACATCATGTATGTGTTTGTTAGCATCAGGGTAATCCACCTGCTCTGTGCTACATCATGTATGTGTTTGTTAGCATCAGGGTAATCCACCTGCTCTGTGCTACATCATGTATG